>NC_025994.2:104711956-104927426 GCF_000442705.2 Elaeis guineensis
TTTAATCTTTCAATCCTTGTTTTTGTCTAATTTCTTCAATATTTTGTTTAATTTTTCAATATATTTCTTCAATATTTGTTTTAATTTAATTTCTCCTCCTTTTTCCATAATTAGGATTTTTGTTTTAATTTAATTTCTTCCCCTTTTTCTCATAATTTAGGTATTTGCTTTTTGTCTAATTTTAATTTTTGTTTAATTTCTTCAATATTATTTTAATTTAATTTCTCCTCCTTTTTCTCATAATTTAGGGTTTTGCTTTTTGTCTAATTTCAATTTTTGTTTAATTTTAATTTCTCCCCTTTTTGAATCATCAAACATAGTTAACTCTTTCTTTTCCTTTTCTGAAAATATTCTTTAATTTCTTCCTCTTTAGAGTTTTTCACAGATGTTTGCTCCCCCTTAATATAGCAATTATCAACAGCAAACAACAACAGGAGAAGACAAATATTTCAACAGATGTATCAGAGATTGAAAAATAACCAAAATATAATCATTACAAAGATATAGGTAAAAGATGATTTCATTAATATTATAATTGTTTCAATACATAAAATTCAACCAGCTAAATGTCAATACATGGCCCCAAGGTATAGATCCTAGAACAAGATACTAACTCCTAGAACCTAGTAAAGATCAAGATAAGTCAATGATCAAGACAAATCAGATATAGTATGAGAAGATGATGGATCAGAAGTGCGTCCTCTACCCCGTCTGCCTCTGCCACAAGTAGGAGAACGAGATGAACTGGGAGGCTGAGAACGCTGAGATACTAGGGCTGATACCATGAGTCTGATAGAATCAAGTACGTTCAGTGCTCTGGAAACAGATTGAAGTAGAGCAGTGAACTGGGTGGTAGCATGCTCACTCGATCCTCTGATCTCTTTCCTCAGTAGCTCATATCCACCTTCTAATGCTCCTCTGAGCCTTCCAGCCTCTGCAGTGAGGTCTGTGACCTCAATAGTAGACTCCTGTGGCTGGGGATGGGCCAATGCAAGAACTTGCCCCTGCAAGTCAAGAACTCTGCCAGTAAGTCTCCAGACTGTATCCTCAAGCTGCTGTATCCTGACAGACTGATCTGAAATCATCTGAAATACAGTGGAGATGTGGGGAGTAATGTTCTGATCAGAAGAAGTAGCTCCAGATGCAAAAGAAGTACTACTCCACTGGCTAGACAACAAAGAAGCCACACGCTGAGATATATGCTCGATCTGATCATCAGCCAGTCTGAACTCTGATGGAGGTGCTCTGCTCTCTGGCTGATACACTGGTGTGGGCATCCTAGTAAACTCAGAAGGGCCAGCCTCAGTATCAGGAATGAACTGGGTATCTGGTGAAGCTGCCCTGAAATCATGTACAGGAGAAGATGGACCTTCTTCTTCTACTCTGCCTTCAGTTCTGTCTTCAGCTCTTTCCTCAGCTCTCTCCTCAGCTCTTTCTTCAGAGCCCTTGATCCAACCACCAACAGTCTTTGTAATTCCCATTCGGTGCAGGCTGTGTTGGTTGAAAGTGTCCACATGTGAGAGCTTGGTAGGTGTCTCCCCCTCACAGCTAACTCCAAACCTCCTAAATACTCTAGTAAGGGCCATACCATAAGGCAAGTGTGCCTTGGATCTGTTCAAAGTTTCTCTCATGGCCTCTATCATAAGTGCAGGGAGGTTTAGGGGGTCTGAGTGATGATATGACACATACATCTCTGCCAGATAGTAAGTCATGTCTACCACTCCTAGGAAAGAAAAGTTTTGTCACAATCTGATGCAGGACCCTCATCTCAATGGACAGTAGCTTTGCTTCCAATCTGTTTAAACTTCCTGAAAAATCTTCTCCTAAGATAATTCTGATCCCTTCTTCTTTAATTGGGAGTTCCATATATGAGTATCCTTCACTAGGCAACTGAAGTATCTCTCCCAATATCCTAGAATCCAAACAGATGTCAATCCCCTTTACAGTTGAAGTCACAGACCCGTTTCCATAATTTAGGTTCTGGTAGAACTCTCTGACTAGATCAACATAGGTGACTTCCTTAAGAGAGCAATAAAGTTTCCATCCTTGATTTTTGATCTTGGTAGCAAAAGTAAAGCCTTCTTTCTCAAAGAACCGAAAATCTATATTTTTTTCGGTTTCTACTTTTCTATCAGAAAGAAGATTTACACTGGGGCTTATGGAGGATTGAGAGGGACCTTGAGCAGGTACTGAAACTGGATTGGGAACAGTGGAAGACTGAGCATGCCTTTTCTTTCGGACAATTTCCTCAGGCTCACGGATTGATTTCCTTCTTTGGGGAAGTTTCATCTTTGGAGCAATATCCAATAAAGTAGCAGACAAGAAGACTTGAATTCAGTGGAGGAGGGATCACAAAAGAGTAAAGAAGAATTTTGGTGGAGAAAAGAAGTGAATTTTGAATGAACGGTGAAGTTCTAGGGCACGTTCCACCCGCGCCTATCACTGCGAGAAAGCACAGAAAAGTCCTTTTCAAGGAGGCGATTTTTGGTGGAGAGAAGGAGGGAGAATTGCCTCAGAATTGATCCTTGGATTTGGAGCAAAAAGAGTTGGAGAGGACGGCTTTCGGAAGGAAGACGACGAGAAGATGAGTCGTCTCATAAAAAGGGTTTCCAGTTTAAAAAAACAATGAACCCGATGGAAGTTGGTGGGATTTACAAGTTTGCCATTGAGTAGACTCATGGGGGTCGACTCATGAGGTTCAGAAATTCAGAAAAAATGCAAATAAATTCCAAAAAAATTTGAAATTTTGGGAGAAGGAATTTTGCTCAATGATAAGTTTTTAGAGAGATAAACCTGAGCTTTTGGGATCAGGATAGATGTTGAAAATTGAGCTCTAAGAGTTTTTGACATCTATTCTTTGGAAATTGAGAAATTTCAGACAAATGGATCTAGAATTCCTAGATTTCTCCTAATTTCACAGAATCTTTCCTCACTGAGGGCCTTTGTAAAGATATCAGCTAATTGATTTTCAGTGCAAACATATTCAAGAATTATATTTTTGTTTTGAACATGTTCTCTTATAAAATGATGTCTTATTTCAATATGTTTAGATCTTGAGTGTTGTATTGGATTTTTAGATAGATTTATGGCACTTGTATTGTCACATTTTATTGGAGTTTCATTAAGTTTGATTCCAAAATCTTCGAGTTGTTGCTTAATCCACAAGATTTGAGCACAACAACTTCCGGCTGCAATGTATTCGGCCTCAGCCGTAGACAGTGCCACCGAATTTTGTTTCTTGCTAAACCATGAGATTAGGTTAACTCCAAGAAATTGGCAAGTTCCACTTGTGCTTTTTCTATCTAATTTACATCCAGCAAAATCAGCATCAGAATATCCTAACAAATTAATTTGTGAGTCCTTAGAGTACCATAACCCTATAGTTTGTGTACCATTTAAGTATCTAAGGATTCTTTTCACAGCATTCAAATGAGATTCCTTAGGATTAGATTGATATCTTGCACATAAGCAAACACTAAACATGATATCAGGCCTACTTGCAGTTAGATATAATAATGAGCCAATTATACCTCTGTAGTATTTTAAGTCTACGCTTTTACCTTCATCATTCTTGTCAAGCTTACTTGAGGGACTCATTGGTGTGCCAATTGGTTTGCAGTTCTCCATTCCAAATCTTTTGAGTAGTTCCTTGGTGTACTTGCTTTGGGTGATGGAGATTCCCTCTTTTGATTGTTTGATTTGGAGTCCGAGAAAGAAAGTGAGTTCTCCCATCATGCTCATCTCGAACTCTCCCTGCATAAGCTTAGCAAAGTCTTGACAAAGGGATTCATTAGTAGACCCAAAAATTATGTCATCAACATAAGTTTGTATAATTAGCATATCATTTTGGTTTCTTCTAATAAATAGGGTTGTGTCTACATTGCCTCTTGAGAAACCATTATTTAGTAGAAATTTGCTTAGCCTTTCATACCATGCTCTAGGTGCTTGTTTTAGACCATATAAAGCTTTATTTAATCTAAAGACATGATTGGGAAAAGCATGATTTTCAAATCCAGGGGGTTGTTCTACATATACTTCTTCAGAAATATATCCATTTAAAAATGCACTTTTAACATCCATTTGAAATAGTTTGAATTTCATAAAGCAAGCATAAGCAAGTAGAAGTCTAATGGCTTCTAATCTAGCAACAGGTGCAAAGGTTTCATCAAAATCAATTCCTTCTTCTTGATTATATCCCTTAGCAACCAGTCTTGCTTTATTTCTAATTACATTTTCATGCTCATCTAATTTATTTCTAAAGACCCATTTTGTGCCAATTATTGAATAATCTTTAGGTCTTTTCACTAAGGTCCAAACATTATTTCTTTCAAATTGACTGAGTTCTTCTTGCATAGCATTAATCCAGTTATGATCATTTTCAGCTTCTTCAAAAGTTTTAGGTTCAAGTTGAGATACAAAAGCACAATGATTAAGTACATCTCTTAGTGAAGAACGTGTTTTTACCCCATGCATATGATTACCGATAATTAATTCCTTAGGGTGGTTGTGAACATACCTCCATTCCTTGGGTAAGTCATTTGTACCTTGAGGTTGTTCTTGAATTTCTTCACCTTTTTCATTTTGTTCATCTTCTTGATCCTTGTCTTCTGGAGTTGCTGAATCTTTCAGAGTGATCTTCTTCATACCTTCTATTAGTGGATCTGCATCATCAACACCCTCATTCTTCCTTGAAGGAAGATCGTTAAATTCATCAAAGACAACATGTATGGACTCCTCAACTACTAAGGTTCTTTTGTTGAACACTCTAAATGCTTTACTAGTGGAGGAGTAACCTAGAAGGATTGCTTCATCTGATTTTGCATCAAATTTACCAAGTTTTTCTTTGCCATTATTTAATACAAAACATCGGCAACCAAAAACATGAAAATATGCAATATTTGATTTTCTTCCTTTCCAAAGTTCATAGGGGGTTTTCTTTAAAAATTATCTTATTAAAGCACGATTTAAAATGTAACATGCTGTGTTAATAGCTTCCGCCCAAAAATATTTTGGAAGGTTGCTTTCACAGAGCATGG
Organism: Elaeis guineensis; assembly: GCF_000442705.2. Lineage (NCBI taxonomy): Eukaryota > Viridiplantae > Streptophyta > Magnoliopsida > Arecales > Arecaceae > Elaeis > Elaeis guineensis. Next base: position 104,716,993 of record NC_025994.2, read on the forward strand.
TACGGGCCATTTCTTCTAAGGTTCTATTTTTCTTTTCAACTACCCCATTCTGTTGGGGTGTCCTAGGAGCAGAGAAGTTGTGGCCAATTCCATTTTCATCACAAAAATTTTCAAAGTCATGATTTTCAAATTCTGTTCCATGATCACTTCTAATATTTTGAATTGAAAACCCTTTTTCATTAGTGACTTTTCGATGAAATTTCATGAATATTTCAAAAGTTTCATTTTTGTGAGCTTAAAAGAAAATCCAAGTAAAACGAGAGTAATCATCAATTATTACAAATCCATATCGTTTTCCTCCTAGACTAGTGATTTTAGTTGGTCCAAATAAGTCCATATGTAAGAGCTCTAAAGGTCTAGAAGTTGAAATAGTGTTTTTGGATTTAAATGATACTCTAGTTTGTTTACCTAATTGGCATGCATCACAAATTCTATCCTTTTCAAAATTCAATTTTGGCAAACCGAGAACTAAATCCTTTTTGATTAATTTTGAAAGAGAATGCATGCTAATATGTGCAAGTCTACGATGCCACAGCCAACTAGTCTCATTTATTTTAGCATTTAAGGAAACTAGGCATTGCATGTCTAATTTAGTTAAATCATTCAAGTCTACCATATAAACATTGCCATGCCTATGTCCTATAAATTTAATGCCATCGTTAATAGGACTCGTCACAATGCATACAGATGATTCAAAACTTACTTTATACCCTTTATCACAGAATTGACTAATGCTAAGTAAGTTATGCTTTAAACCTTTAATAAGTAAAACATTCTCAATGTATTTGGAGGGAGTGATACCAATGTTACCTATCCCGATGATCTTTCCTTTGCCATTATCTCCAAAGATGACCATCCCTCCATCCTTAGCATCAAGCGTGATGAATTGTGATTCATCACCAGTCATGTGTCTCGAGCATCCGCTGTCAAGATACCATTTCCTGTTTCCTTCTTGGGATGCTAGACACACCTGCAAGCACAGATCAAGTTTCTGTCTTAGGTACCCAAGCTTTCTTGGGTCCTTTCAGGTTAGTCAGAATGGTTCCTTTTGGAACTCATATTTTTTTTGTGTTTGCATATTTGTTAATAAGACATGTGTATGATTTATGTCCTATTCTTCCACATTTAAAACAAGTAATATTTGTAGACTTGTTACTTGAATAAATATCCTTCAAAAATTTTTGTTTTTTTAGGGGTTTATAACCAAGTCCAGCTTTATCATATATAGCTTTCTGATTTTCAAGGATCATATTTAGTTTGTTTGAACTTAAGGTGAACTTATCTACTATAGATTTCAGCTTGTTCATTTCATCCTTTAAGTTTTGATTTTCTTGAATCAAGGTGAATTTTTCAATTGAAAGATTTTCAGCTTGTTTCACTAAGGACTGATTTTCCAATTTCAGCTTTTTGTTTTTCTTCCCTGGTTTCTTTAATTCATCAATTGAATCATAGAATGCTTCTTGCAATTCTTCAAAAGTAAATTCACTAGTGGATTCAGAAGTTACCTCATTTTCATGTGCCATCAGGCACAGATTCGCTTGTTCTGTTGAGGTTTCCTCGTCGGAGCTTGAGTCATCACTCGCACTCCAGGTCGCCATCATTGCCTTCTTTTTGAATTTCTTTGGACCTTTCTTCAATTGAGGACAATCGGATCTGAAATGTCCTGGCTTCTTGCACTCGTAGCATATAGGGGTTTGATCTTTCTCCTTTTCTATGCTTTGATCTCCTTTTGTGAATTTCTTTCTCATCCCCTATTTCCTTTTTCTTAGAAACTTCTTGAATTTTCGGGTGATGAGAGCCATCTCCTCATCCTGATCTTCATCTTCAGAGTCATCTGTTTCATAATCAGGTGAAGTTGTGGATTTGAGGGCAATGGTTCTTTTCTTTTTGATTTCATCCTCTTGATGTTGCATCATGCTAAGTTCATGAGTCATCAAGGATCCAAGAAGCTCTTCTAGAGGTAGAGTGTTCAAGTCCTTTGCTTCTTGGATGGCAGTCACCTTGGCTTCCCAAGTTCTTGGCAGTGACCTGAGAATCTTCCTTACAAGTTCACTGTTAGTATAAGATTTGCCAAGACTCTTTAAACCATTGATTATATCAGTAAAACGAGTAAACATAGCAGTTATGGACTCATCATGCTCTATTTTGAACAATTCATATTTATTTACAAGCATGTTTATTTTAGACTCTTTTACTTGATTTGTTCCCTCATGGGTGACTTCTAACCTATTCCATATTTCTTTAGCAGATGCACAAGTAGAAATGCGATTAAATTCACTAGCATCTAGTGCACAATAAAGAACATTCATAGCTTTGGCATTTAATTGTGCCAATTTCTTGTCAACCTCATCCCATTCTTTCTCGGGTTTGGTTGACTCCTCACCATCTATAATCTTGGTGGGTGTGTGAGGACCATTCACTATGATACTCCACATATCATAGTCGAGTGCTTGTATGAAAATCTTTATCCGAGCTTTCCAATAGGTGTAATTAGACCCATTGAAAAGTGGAGGTCGGTTTGTTGATTGCCCCTCGGCTAGAGAAGTTCCAACATGGGTTGCCATAGATCTTTGGCTCTTTGATTGTTAGATCAAAGAAGGGCTAGAGCACTGGCTCTGATACCACTTGTTGCCCAGCTATGCAACCCAAGAGGGGGGGTGAATTGGGTTTCTAAAAATTTTAAGCCCAACAAATAACTTATGAAGAACAAAACAATGGCTTTAAATCAATATTAATTACCTAAAGTAGTATTGCAAGGATATAATAAAGAAATAAGATAAAGCGATAAAGCACACCACAAACACAAGGATTTATAGTGGTTCGGTGCTAACCTTGCACCTACATCCACTCCCTAAGATCCCACTTGGGAATTTTAATCCACTATCTTTTGTATTCAACCCGAATACAAAACGTCGGAAACTCCGACACTAGCTATCCCAAGCTAGAATACAAGACGTCGGAAACTCCGACCCTAGCTATCCCAAGCTAGAACACTTGTTTCCCGGGTACAAGCAAACCCAAAACACTCCGATTTCAGGTTCGGATCAACCTTTCCTTGTTTTGGAAATCCTCCAAAAATAAGAGCAAAAACTCACAAAAAGTAAGAATATTTAGAGCACAGATGAATACAATAACAGCTCCTTAAATGAGCAAATATAACAATAAAAGCTTTACTCAAATGAAGAACCCCTTTTTCAAATTTTCTCAAGATGAATGAATGGTTGAACGCTTGAGAAGAGGTTGATTGTTGATTGAAGATCTCTTGAAAGCTTTGAACGATCTCTAGATCAAGGTTGAAAACAATCGACTTGAAAGATTCTCTCTTTGAATGCTCTTGCTTTTCTTTTTCACAAACTCTCTTGAATATTGTGGATCCTCTCTCTTCTTCTTGAATATTTCGTTGATCTCAGATTTAAGATCCTCTCTTCTCTTTTGATCTCACGTTTGATCTCCCGATTTCCACACTTTTTCTTTGCAATTTGATCTGCTATTTAATCTGCAATTTTCTTTCACCATTTTAAGCATTTTATGGCATTAGTAGCAAGAGAAAATAATTTAGGCAGATAAAGAGCCGTTAGAGGATTTTTAGGAAGCATAAAAGGCAATTAAAATAGGCAAAAAAATAGCCGTTGCTGACACTTTCCGTCGCAGGGGTCGACTCATGAGTCGACTCATGCTTCAGGAGTCGACTCATGAGTCGACTTCTGTTGCACAGACCAGAAGGTCTGATTTCTGGATTTTTAGGCTCAAATCAGCAAGAGTCGACTCATGAGTCGACTCATGCCTTGTGGGTCGACTCACAGGTCGTGCCAAGTCAAAAATCCAGCATGCCATGGAGAATTTTTGCGTGCCAATCAGCTCACAGTGCCATGAGTTGACTCATGAGTCGACTCATGCACTTCAAACCTTCATAACTTCAAAAATATAAGTCCAAACACAATGAAATTTTCACCAATAGATTTCAAATCATTTGTTCTACCAAATGGTACTATCAAATCAGGATTTCAGTGAAATTATGATTTTGCCCTTGAAGAGCATAAGGACTTTTTCATTTTAAAATATTGTATCCCTTCAATCTGCTTTGTAATCATCAAAATCAATCTAGGAGCAATAATATAATATTCATAAAATTATTTTTATAATTATAATAAAAAAATATTGTTATTTAATTATCATTGAAATAGTATAAGAATAATTAGTATACAAATTATGTAAATATAAAATAATTTGATATTATAAGAAGTAGACATGTTACTAATCATATGCAATGTATTAACTTATAATTATTGCATGTCTTTATTATATAATTATAACTACTATTGTAATAGTATATACACATCTAATATTATTATAATTTTATAATAAAGTTAACATCATATTTTTTCTATAATTATACATTACATTATTATTATATTGTAATAATATATTTTCTTTCATTATCTAACACTTCTCTTTTGTTATCTAATTTCCATTCCCTCGTATATCAATATAAAGAAACTATAAGGATTCATTTCAATAAGGATGACGTAGTATGAAAAATTAATTCTATATTAGATTACCATATTTGATATAAAAAATGATAAGAGATAATAAAACAATTGATGGGTTTCACATTTGTTTTACTGAAAAAGAAAGCAAGATAAATACCATCATGAGGATTTTTTTTTTATACTAAATTACTGAACAGAGGTAACTTGAAATTATCATTACTTAACAGAAATGCCATCCTTTTTTTTTTCATTGAAATTCACAAATGTTATTATTTGAATCCTTTATCAAGAGTATTCTTGAAAATAAGATTATCTTCAACCAAATATAGTAATTTTTTCTGATAACATTTTTCAAAACAATATTTTCATTAATATAAAAATGCAGGATATCAAGTAACTAATATCATGGATTCCAAGGGAATATCACCAAAATGTCACTAGAGAAAATAATATTAGGAGTTCTTTGGAATTTAGTTGCATTAATTTTTGTACTTTAAGGCATCAAATTGTTATATAGTGTTTTATCTAACTCCCCCCCCCAACCCCAACACGCCAAACAAAAAAAAAAAACAAAAAAAAAAAAAAGGAAAAATCACCATGTCAATGTTATATCCATTTTGAGCCATATTTTGAATCTAAAATAACTAGGCTTTAGGTTTCCTCTAACCAATTGAAGTGAAATAAAATAGAGATCCTACTTCAACCTAGGAAACTAGTGATTTGGCTTGGCTCAGAATTTGCCTTGATAGTTCAACCAAATTCTTTCACGGCTTTTCGAAGTACTTGCATCATTAAAGTTTATCCAACTAAAATAAGGTTTCTTAGATATCCATAATAAAGGAATCCCTCTGGAATCAAGATAAACTCTTAAACTTATTCCTTATTTGGTAGGTCGGTTAGTAACTGTTGGTGCCAATTGACACCTGGAGTTGGAGCGACAGGAGCTGGTGGTGAGCCAGGCCATCGAGGGTGAGACTTGCAAAAAAAATTCTGGCCGGAGGTTGCTCTAGCGGGGACATTTCGATATTCAAATCATAAATCTAATCCAACAAAAGGAGGAATATGAGATACAGTCTTTTTGCATATCTTTTTTGGCTCCCCTTTTAGGCTCCTTTTTATAGACAGAGGTGGAAACTTTTGAAGGATGGCCCTGCCGTCATTATCTCAGGGTCATGGATAACTGTTGTCTGACAACGGTCAGTAGGCCCACGAGGGCTTTGATGGAATTGAGAGGATATTCAAAGGAGAATCCATCTTTCGGTTGACCTCCGAGGAGAGTCATAAATGGAAGATAGAGGAGGGCCATTCCCAATCCTCCCAGCTGCGTCGATCTGTCACATCTTATAAAAAACCTCGGTGGTGGGCCTTACTACATATGCGGTGTAATTAATGATTTCGAGATAGTTTAATCTAGCATAGCTTGTTATCGCGGTGCACAGCTGACTACTCAAAATATGGCTCCTAGATGACGTGACTTGATGTGACTCGATGAGACTGTATGGCGGTCACACTCGATCTTTGATTGCTCGGCTGATGTCTATGCCTTAGGATTTGGACCCACGAGCAGGAATCATGGTCGACAGAAGAATAAGAATCTGAAATTGAGACTGGACCTGGTGTGGATTAGATTGCTCGACTAAGTGAATCTATTGAGTATTGCCGCTTAGTCGATTCGGGGCAACCAGTTGCCGAGAGGGGAGCTCGCCAGAGGCCAGTCGGTGAAGTATCAACCGCTTAGACAGCGGGGCGCCGATAGGTCTTTCAAGAGCCGAGAGCTAATCGATCGCGAGGACAGTTGATGAGAGATCGACGACAGCGAGGGAGTTTAGTTTGCTGAGCCTAGACTTCTTGGGTCTTGAGCTTCTTCACATTATCATCCGGACAGAATTTTTCCCAATAGTAACTATTTTAAGATAAATATAATCATCATTGGAGTTTCCTACATGTATACATTTATAAATTACTAAAATTATAAGTATACCCTCACATCCACCAGTTATAAATATACCCTTATATTATTTTTCCTTTTTGTGTCTCAACCTTACCATCAACATGTATTAAACACCATGAACAGACGAGCTAATTAAAGTTAAAATTACTATAAAAAAAAATTTTTGTTAAGAAATTTACTAAAATACCTTTAATAAGAGCAAATGTGCAACAAAACAAAAGATATTTATAAGCATGTACTTTTAGATATTTATAAGCATTTACTAAATTTGTGAGGCTATACAGGTAATTTTAGATATTTATAAGCATGTACTTGGGAAAATATTTTTTAACTAAAATAATACTTAAACTAACATTGTTGAGCGAAATGCAACGTTAAGGATAGATGTATAATGAGAAAATAGTTATAAAAAGTATGCATGTAAATACTGAATTAATTATAAGGGTTACCGTGCAATTTCAAATATTTATAAGGTGTGCAAGTAAAAAGCCTTTATTATTAAAAAAAATTGAGGAGGAAGAAACAATCTAATAAATGTTCGGTTCTTTTATTGCTAGCAGCTCACAGCATCACAGCCTCAGCAAATTTGATATGGGCTGCCATCCCAAAAACCACGGTTTCTTGCTTGCTGGCAGGGAAAAATTCAGCTCGAACATCTCTTTGGCGATGTTTCCTCCCTCGCAGAAACCTACCAGTCTTGCCACTATATCAGCACTTTCCTCAATGTGTGCTGGATCGTTTGGATCAATCCATAGCTTGTTAACCAGCTGAAGCTTCCTTTGCTTCCCTTCAAGAGGAACTTGCCATTTGATATAGAGCATCTCTCTTTCTTCTTCTGTCAAACGTGAGTTGACCCTCCTGGAAAGAAATTCTCTTTCCTGCCTCAGTGCTCTTATACTGCAATTTAGAAGGGGAGATGGCTGTTAAATCACTAATATATGATCAAGACTGGTAAACAATTTGCCGTTAAAAAGATTAAATGATACAGATAACTGCTTAAAGTAATGTGAGAGTAACTCAAAATACTCCAATACCTCGATGACAGAGAAACAGCAGGCTCATCTCCAGTATGAGCGGGGCTTGCATTGCCAATTTCAGTGAAATGCTGCTGCAGCCAAGACAATCTCCTAAGCTCTACCTCAATATATATCTGATCCGCCCGATCACCTTTAAATAACAAGTAGAACTGTGACCGATGTATTATTGATACATGACAAATATGCCATAGTTGAATAATCTGCTGCATTTGTTCCTTGTAGACAGAATCCCATGTATCAGGGGAACTTTGTAGTTCTGATATATTCCCATCAGCCTCTGCTCCATCGTGCCCTGCAGCCTCATTTGATTCCAGTTCCAATACCTAACGGCATTATGTCACAAAGCATAGGTAAACATGGGCTAGCTCTATGAAGAAGAACAAATGAAAAAGTATTGAGATTACACTCCACCAACCCTCCTCCCAAAAAAAGGAAAAAGAAAAATCCATACCTGGCACACAAGAAGCTGCTTTTGGTACTGAAGCTTTGCGACACGTTCTTTCAGCTCGGTGACGTATGCTCTTATGCTCCTTACATTTTCCTCTGCAGCATTTTGGAACATTTTCTGCATTTTTTTCATGTTCACAGAACTGGAACGTCGGTAGCATGGCGTGCCTTCCCTGGACGTTACGTCACTACCAGCTTCGCTCTTGGTTGGAGTAGCTTTCTCGGAACCTGAAAAGGTCTCATGGGATACTGTATCATTCTCCGGAGCCTTGTTCTCCACTTCAGACTCTAATGTCTTCCGAGAAGAAGAGAGAGGAGAGCATGGTGCTCTTATAAGATGCGGTCGGTTGACATTGCTGCTTAAGGCCAAAGGAAGCATCTTCTTCTTCTTTGATTGACTCTTTGAGGACTTTGGAGTGGTTTCGTTAGATTGCAAATTGTTCGGAAGAGACATCACCAGCCTATCAATAGATTTTTGGACATTTTCCAGCTGCTGCTCAAGGTTGGCAATGGTACTGCCCTGTGAATGAAGCCGCGTTATCTCTTCTTTGAGAGTGGCACCAGCATTTTGCCTAGCGACCACATCTTCGATGTTAACCTCTTTAGTCAGAGATCTAATTGCGCGCATCTCCTTAATCTCTGCCTGAAGCTTGGCAATAGTCTCAGCAGCATCTTGATTTCCCTGTCTGTGGCAAGCCACCTCTTTCTGCAGCACTTCAAGAGCTCGATGTGCTTCCTCTCCAAGCTGTTCTTGTAATTGTTCGAGCTTGCGAATTTCATGCACAAGCATGAAAGGAGAAGCTGATGACTGCCTCATTGTGTTTCTCATCTTGTCGGCTTTACCATGCCCCTTGTCACCATTACATGGTGATGGGCTAGAAAAGGTGAGACATTTAGCCACTCGGCGAGGTGATGACTCAAATGGGTTCGAGCCCTGGAGAGTGAAAGCAGAAAAGAACTTTAAGATAATGCTAACTACCAATTAAAGGAGCTGAAAAGAAAATGCTAGCGTAAGGGGAAAGTGATTCATTCCGTTACCATGTGATCTGCACTTAATTTCCTTCGCAGTTCATCCAGTTGTGACTGTGCAAGGTCTCTTTGCCGTTTCAGGTCTTCCATTTCCATTTCCATCTGCTTATCACCAGTTAACAAGGTATATGACCGACCCATTAATCTAGAGCTCCTTTGTCTCACACTAATGATCCTAATGATTGTTCGTACATTCAAAAGCAAGAAACTAATTTTCAAATTTGACATTCATTAATTTTACCTCCTTAATCTTCAACTCCTTTTCCTTCAGAAGGGCTTCTGAATGCTCTGGGGTGCATCGTTCTGCTTCAAGTCTGGCAACTACATCCTGCAGATGTTTGACCATCTGCTTGTCTGATACAACCTGATTGAGCAAAAGGTCAGATGCACGATTTATCAAGAAAAAAACATGATTCGATACAACAAGCAAAATAAGCAACCAACAGATCTCATTTTATTTTGATTCTTACCATGTTAACGCGTGCAGTATTTGTAACTTCCTTGGCGCAAGTTGCAAAATGGAGAGTATTGCGAGATTGGTCCACGTGACTTTGTGCTGGACTCATGGTACATATAATAGCAGTTCTTGCATTTCCACCAAGAGAGAGCTGCAGTATACGTGTAAGCTTTGAATCCCTGTATGGTATATGGCCGCTTCTTTTCCCAACACTGCAAGGTGAGAACTAAGTGGCATTAGAGAACTAGTTTTAAAAATGTTCAAGATAAGCCATAAGCAGCAATTTTTTAACAAGAGTCAACTTTATAACATTAAGATCAGTTATAGTTTAAAAACAGCTTTATGCAAGTGATTTGTGTGTACAATTCTCTAAGACATTATGAGGCAAAAATGTGGTGTGACAACTATGTGATTAAGACAAGAAAGAAAGTGAAACTGCAGCTTATGGCACTAATAAGTTTATTAAACAATATGATAAAGACAAAATATAGAGGAATCAGGAAGGTTATTCTTAAACAGATGAGGTAAGCCTTGAGGCATATGGTGATAAGAAATATTATGAGAATTAAAAAAAAAAAATTGCATGAAAGACGTTTTAGCAACGCTCTAGTGCAAGGACAGATCTTGAAGAAACAAAACAAAATTGACTAAATATCATCTTATCATTTATGTAAAGCTTAAAATAGAATGATATATTCTACCTTCACTAAATTTGAGGTATGAGAACAAATGCATCACCATGCATATGTAAACACCAGAACCATTCCCTTTAATTTGTAGTTAAAATTGCTTCTGAGAGGAGTCATAAAATAAGCTCCCACATGAGATTCTTATGCTATGCGTTTGCCTCCCCATGTTCTTTAGGTCACTTTGGCCATTCAAATCCCACAAGCAAACTCTTTTCTGCAAGTATGAATGACGTGTTTGCTCCAGCAATTGATCAAAAGCAGTCAGTTCCCAGTCCCTTCTCCTCCATTCCAAATTCAACCCAATATAAGAAAGGAAATCAAACCAATTAAATACGTTTGGTTGTTAATATTGTACTACCACTTCCAATGTCACCATCAAAAGGACCAACCCATTTGCACAGCTTTGATATGTAAACCTATACACTTTTAAGAAAAATATATAATAAGCCTTTCTATTATGTTTCTATTCTCCATCAGTCTCCAGGCTTTTGCTGCTTATTATTTTAACACCATACAGTGTCACAATTATAAGCTTGCAAAATGAACCCGGTAGTCAATGAAAATATCTATATTCTTGCTGGTTCAAATCTTCTAACCATTGTAGCACATCATGAAGTATTTCCGCTCTTCAAACTTGATTATCCTTCCTAGTTCATTCTAAGGCAAAAGTTCCCTTGAGTTTTGCCCGAGCTTTAGTCACACTACAGGGGAAAAATTGATTATTCAGGTAATGGAAACCCATCTTCTTTATTAGTACAAAATGATGTATTACACACTCTAAACGTGACATTTTTGGCATTTTACTGAAAAGATGAATGTTCATGGAACGACAATAATGTTATGCCACAGAATGCGCAACAATAAAATACATAACAGTAATGCCTATTTTGTTCTCTTAAATTGCAAACTTATTTGACATTTTTGGATTTTCTTAAAATCTTCAGAACTTTGATCCAAAATCACTGACATCACCGAAACTGCTGACACTGAAACAGCATTTAACACTGCTTCAGCAGATATCATATTGCTGAAAAGCGTTACATGAGCATCCTTCTCACTACCTTGATGCATCAAACAAAATTTTCTGAACCAGAAGTCTGTTTCTTTTTCTTCTCCTTGCACTGCAAGGGTGGAGGTGGGGTGGCCAGCTAGAGTCATGATTTATAATGGTCATTGTCTTTGGTCGATATTCAGTTGGTAATCTAATATCTGTGGTTATTATTCATCTCTGGCTTGTGATGCTTCAGTACACTCTCCAGAGTCAAGCATTGTCTATTGGCTCTGTTTCTGTGACAACTCGACTCTGTGATGTTGTTCAATGTCTATTTCATTGAAGACATACAAGGCATCCACTTGAATGCCGGTCTCTCTCTTTTGTCGTTCAGCTATTCTGGATCCCTTTTAGAAGAGACTAGCTGTTTCTATGGCATTGCCAGAGCAAACAGATGTGCCATCTCACATAATTGAGCAAAAAGAAATCTTTCATCTGAGGCAACGAACTTTGCTGACTCATATCTAAATCTTTGGACGCGACTAGACGTTCAGTCAGCTGTTCAAAATAATCTCATAAATTTCATTAATCTGATTAACTATGATTAATAGGACAATACTCAAATTATCCATGATATTCTCCCTTGTATATAGTGCCTCAATAATGTTTTGTGCAATCTCATATCCTTTCACAAGCTAATGGAAAAAATTTTATATAAATGAAAAGGCTGATGAGTGGAGAAGGGAGAGATTGAACTTCGTACTGAGCAGGGAGCACATATAGTTTTATTTTCTTTCCCTAGTTCTTTATGTTCCATCCTTCTGCTTAAAGTATTTAGAATTGATATGCTCACCTCTTTTCTTGGAATGTAATGACATCAGTTAGTTTACCTTGTCTCTTGACATGACAGTTTGCTTTTCTGCCGTTTATTGAATTTCCAATTACTTCACATCCATGTAGTTAAATTAAATTCAAGCTACATTACGAACTTTGGTAAGATTCAAGCTACATCTTGGAATGTCATGACATCAGTTAGTTTACCTTGTCTCTTGACATGACAGTTTGCTTTTCTGCCATTTTTCGAATTTCCAATTACTTCACATCGATGTAGTTAAATTAAATTCAAGCTACATCACGAACTTTGGTAAGATTATAGACTGAATATTTTTTTCAATTTCATTAGTTATGATCTTGGTCATGTCAATTTGCCAGATATGTTTCTTGCTACCTTTTTTTTTTTTTTTTTGTTAAAAAAAGTAGAGTATATGAGAAACCTGACCTGAGCTTTCTGATTACTGTTGTAAGGGTCAACAAGCTACGATTTATATGGGAGCCTTCTATCAGTCTAGCACCATGTGCATTAGTTTGTGAAACCCTCTCACTTCCTGCAAGGTCCACTAGGTTCTGCAGAATGCCAATCTTAAGCATTAATATCTTATCATTAAGAGTAGAATGACAAGGTAAGACTTACCAGGGTTGCTACAAAAGACTTCACACAGCCTGAATGTTCACGTAGGCTGCTCTCTATCGTCTGCATGTGTAACCAAAAAAAAATTCAGTTTTCCCCTTCTATCTGAATTTTCAACATAAAGTACTAAAAGTAATTGGAATCATTAGACTTACCAGCCTTATGATTTGGTGGGATCTGGAGCTGGTGTCGTTTAAGGCAGTTTCACCAACTTGCCTTTGTGCTGTGCAGCGTTAACAAACAATCTTTTCAATTACACTATGAAAAAAATGACCAGGTTTGAAAATAATAATGAAAATAGTCAAAGCTAATATGACATCTGTGAAAAATTGAAAAATCAACCTTCACAAATGCCAATCAGATGTCTCAGATGCTGAATATCTTGTACTGTTTCTTCTTCCAGTTTCTCAACAATGGTTCCTTTCTGTAGAGTCAGTGAAATAAGAGGATAAACATCACATAACAAAAAGATTAATAGAAAATAAGCACTGCAGATACCTCTGGATCATCAAGTAGCCGAAGAGGACCAGAATCTGTTTTTAACAGGTCCCTTACTATCTCATTGTATATTTCCATAGCAGAAATCTTAATCACAAAGTCCCTGTCTGGAGTCTGTAGATAATAAATAAGGGCATAAATCAGCTTGAGACATTTCCTCCTGAGCAGTCAAATTATAGATATTCAAAATAAATTCTTGATAAAGCTGAACTCCTTCAGTCCTTCCCCCGCCCCCTCCGCCCCCCTAACCAGAAGGGGAATTAAGAGAAAATTATCCTATGAAACTTACATTTTCTATGTGCTTGTAAATGTCATTTACAGCACTCTCTGTGATCCCTCTCATGGTATATGTTTTGCCACTGCTAGTCTGCCCATATGCGAAAATGGTAGCTGCAAAAGAATTGCATACACAGAGTTCAATCAGTTACAAAGACAAATATTGTTGGGAATCAAATTGGGAAAGTTCTTCTGTTGATATTTACCATTTATTCCTGTCAATGCTGATAATGCTACATTTTTAGCTCCTTCTTCATAGACAATCTCCGTTAAACAGTCCGGTCCAAATACTTTGTCTATATAGAAGATAAAATCAAATCACCTTTTTATGTCTGTTTGTGACCATAAAAAATGCAATTTTGTATCTCGAACTTCAATAACTTAGTCAGAAACAATCAAAAGGTTCGTCTAATCTATACCAAAAGCATGGGAGCCTGGTAAATTTGAACGCTCCTGAGTTGAGCCCTTGAACACGATGGTGTGGTCATCAATACAGTCCCACACTATTTCATCTTTTAGTGTTAGTTCTTTCTTACTCAGCGGCCTCATCCTTACTGTGACAAAAATCTTCTCGTCTTTGACTCTGGAGCCTCCAGGGGTGGATATTGGTGTTCTTTCTATCTTTGAAGCTGGCGTACCAGGAGTCCTTGCTGCTGTCATCTTGGTCGAGCACGAGGTAGAACTATGTCAAAAAAAAAAGGAGGGGGGGGAGAAAAAAGAGAAGCAGTGAGGTATTGGAAAGGACATTGTGAAGACAATGCACCAGAATAAACTTACAATGGTATAGTTTCATATTTATTATTCAAATTCTAGATAAACCTGACTACAATCAGAATTATAACTGGAGGACATGGGAACAGATTAAAATTTAGCAAAAGAAAAGACTTTAGAAGATGCCCCGTGAAAGATGAATATAAGTGCAAAACACTTGTCCACCACATGGAAGATTAAGAAATAATGATGTAAACTATAAGGATTGTACATATTTATTCACCAAAACTCAACTTCCAATACTGACATTGTGACGCTAGATCATCAATGACCAAATACTGACTTTCTCAACCAAGCCATGAATAGAAACCGCTGCTTTTTAAACTAAAATGCTTCCAAAGATAGCAGAATGATGTTCCAAAACAAAATATAGAAAGAGGGGGAAAGCATTCTTTTGTTATGATTTCTCCTCTTGATACAACCATAACCTGTAAAGATTAAACTCGCATAACTTTCCATTTGCACTTCTTCCACCTCCTCTTTCTTCCTCATCTTCCACATGCCTCGATTCTTAAGTTTTCTCCAATTTCATCAATTTATAACCAACCCTGATTTCAACCAAGAAAAAGTAATTTCTCCTCTTCCTTTCCATTCTATATTTCTATTCACATGTACAAAACCTTCTCAAGATTTTTCAAACCGTTTTCGTCTTCAAAGATCCAAAGAAAAAACAGTCCATTCACAGGGTTCCCCTCGATGCTTTCATTGAAGAAGAGAAGGAGCTAATATTTCCAGAAATAAACCAAGAAAAAAGAGAAAGCTACCAAGGTCCATAAAGGAATCAAAGAAAAAGAAAACGATGTCATTTCTCAGACCGGGATAGAAAGAACAAATCAAGTAACGAAATTCCCGCAGCATTCCCTCGATCGACCAGAAAAAGAAAATAAAACCAACAAAAAGCCCAGGAAAAAGAGACAAACATAGCAAGAAAGAGGAGATCCGAGATGGAAAGAGAAGGTAAGAGCACTCACGGAGGTGATTGGGGAAGGAGACGACTCCCGAACCCGCGATTCTTCCTCAGAGAGATCCTCGAATCGATCCAACAACTGGACGACGGAAAGAAATGGGATCCAAATTTGGTGGGTTGTGGGTTGGGGGGCGGGGGAGAATTAGTGTTTCTTGGTCTTAAAGAACGGCAAAGCGTGAGAAAAGCGAACGTTGTGAACTAAGAGAGAGAGCTTCATCTTGGGAAGGGGGTTTTGGGAGAGGCAGAAAAAAAATAATAATAATTGGAGAGAGACAAAGACAAAACCGGTCGTTTGAATTGGGGGCGCCAACGGCTAGTTTTGTTGAGCTTTTAATTATACGCCAAGATTTCTATTTCGGTAAAAATATCGGACGAAACGCGCGGGTTGATCCCATCACCGCTCGAAGTCTCTGCCGCATTGAATGAGTTTCGCGAAGGCGAAAATATCGCGACCCCATCAACGCCGTGAGGCTCGCTTGTCTGGGTTTACAGCTGGGTCCCATAACCGGTTGCTTTAGCGCTCCACTCCGTCGCGAATTTAGCCAGCTAGGGTTGGCCACTTTGCCGGCCGAAACGGACTTAGAGACCCGTTAAGATCGCCGGGTGCCAAGCGATACGTATCATATTTGGCACGGATATAATTCAATGGGATTGCTGGATAGTGGATACTGCTTCAGGATCCTCATAGCATCCATCCACCTACGGTAACCATTCTTCATCAGTGCATTTGCTGGGACTAACGGAGACACACCCAAAGAACAATAGTAATGGAACATCACCGTCCAAGTTTTTCATGATAAAACTAATGTACACAGAATTCCTCAACACCCTGCACTTTATTCCTAACATCAATTATCCAACTTGTCTGGATTTTTTATGGAATATGGTTAGAGACATAATGCAAGTCCATCAAGTTGATCTACCTGATGAACATCTGTGTCGAAGCCCTTGATATATATTTCATGCATGTGAGAATCATCTAGTGTTTTTAAATTCTTGCCGATACATGAGTTCCTGGTTATTCTAAAGATTGGTTACATAACAGATAACAATTATGATTTTGCTAAAAAGTCAAAACCAAATAACAATTATGGTACTCATTTGTTCGTTTGAAACAAAAATATCATACTTTTTCTTAAAAAAATTTTATGTTTCTCCATTTTATTTCTTCTCCCGCCCACTGCTAACCCCTCAGAAGTCTTTGTACTAGAGGCTCATAAGAAAATAGCCTGATCATCAGCAGAGCTAACAGCTTTGGACATTGCATGACCAATTGAAAAATAACAATTATAAGTGTTTCCTTTCTTAAGGTTATTATGTTCATTTTCTATTTTCACGTTGCCTTCTTGCATGGTAAAGGATTAAAGCAGGGAAAGATTGAGATGTGAGATTGTTTGTTTCATTTTTGGTTATTTGGGTGTAGTGGTTATTTTATATGCACATGACAGTCACAATTATGAAAATTGACGGTGGGTCATATGACCATGTTTGGTTCTCCTTCTCATCAATCTTATTGTAAGATTACTATTCTTGAAATTTTACAATATAAAAAAAATCATATGTGTCGTTATCTCACAACTTTTGGGTAGATATTGTTATGACATGCTTTAGGACAATTGGCTGTGTGGGATTTCTATGAAAATATTAGGGTTTCTATGCATGGTTTCATTTCATCCGTATAAAACTTATGGTATACAATACCAAGAAAAGTATCGTATTCAAATTTTTTTTTATTATTTCAATATTTTTATCTTTAATGGTCCTACCATACAAAGTTAGTATGATTTTATATTTAGCCGCCACGTCCATCGATTTATTTTTAATGCATTGTTCTTTGTAATTTTGCTATATTTCAAATCATCTATATCAATATCTCATAATCTATGGGTGAAAGTGTACTGGACAATTTTTTGGGCCAAGTGTCACGAGAAAATGTTAGATCATATTTGGTCCACCTGATGATGTATTCAAATCTTGAATACATGGCAACACCTGGCTTCATGACGTGGGCGACCAAAAACATGAGTTCTATGCAGCACAAAATCATCGGCAAATAGCCGATGACAAGAAATCGAAAGCCTGACGAGCCCAACATGATCGGTCTTCAGCCGGTCTCATTTCCCTTCCAATCCAACTCTCTATAAGCCGTCCTTCAGATCGGACACTTTCAGGAGCTTGCTGAATTGGTATTCTGTTGCATTGGTCCACTACTTTTGTTATACATAAACGACTGATCCTGAATAATTTACTGATGCCTACTATTCTGATTCTAACAATCACTCTAACAATCACTACTCCAGCTCCAACAAATGCTAACCACCTAACAAATTTTTCTATAAAAAGAAAGAAGGGGGCAAAGAGAAGATTCTCTAGACTCTAAAAAGAAAAGTTCTTATTATCTTTCTTCATTGTTCTCTCTCTCCAACACTTTCTAATTT
Source organism: Elaeis guineensis (assembly GCF_000442705.2). Classification (NCBI taxonomy): domain Eukaryota; kingdom Viridiplantae; phylum Streptophyta; class Magnoliopsida; order Arecales; family Arecaceae; genus Elaeis; species Elaeis guineensis. The sequence continues at coordinate 104,734,502 of NC_025994.2, forward strand.
AAGCAGCAGAAGATCTTCTGTCGGAAAACTCTCATCTTTTTCTTTGGCATGTGCGGATTTTCTTGTAGGTTCTCAAATCCGGACTGGCGCCTGTCTACTCCAACGGAGCCGTCAATCCAGCTGTCCACTCTTATCACATCATTTTATCACTTCATCAGAGAGGTGCAGTAATAGAAAAAGATATACCTACATATGTAGGTGAAAAGATAAGAGTGTGAGTATTGATTAGCTATTCATTTTTTTCATTATTTGTTTTTGGAATTTTGGGTTGGCTATTAATATCATATGCGATAAACTTTTTTTTATGCCAAACATGCATGTTTCTGCCTAATAAACTGTTGGTTGGAAGAGTAAGTTTTTGCATAGCCTTAGCTTTAATACAGTAACTTTAGTCTTTCTTTTCTTTTTTTTTTTTTAATGCCATTGATGTGGGTAAATTAATAATTATAATTTGAAATATATCGTGTTAGTGTTTTAGATTGGCGGTCCTAATTCAACTTTTTGGTGGTTGAGTTACAATAAGGCCAAGCTTCGATTGCCTTTCAGGATGATGGTAGTATTAGGAATCAAGATCGGGATTTTAAATGGTCATTGCATAAATTATCTTATTTTCATGATTTTATCATCTTTATCATTTTGGCCAAAATATTTTTCTGTAATCTTCATTGATAGTATATTTGAGAATAAAAAAAAAAAAAGTTACAATCAAATTTTATTATGATTTTTATTACCTAAACAAATTATTATGAAGTCAAGAATTGAAGGTTACTGCATTAGTTATGATCGAAAGCAAATTGATTTCTTCCATCCAATAAAAGTCGCGAAAAAAAAAAAAAAAAAAAAGATATAGTGGTGTCGGGTTGATTTGGGTCGGTTCGGGTTTAGGCTGGAATTACTATAATCCATCGGATTCGGGTTTTAAACGGGCATAATACCCATATCCATTAACCCGGTAAACGACCCAGACGCAGGTGCCTTATGCCCAAGTTTGTTCCCTCATCCCAAAATGATCGAAACTTCGAGTTCAAGACCGGAACGCTAAACCCTAGAGTCCGGGCGGCGGTCGTCAATCGAAGGGGAATCCTCGCCCTTGCTGTCGCCGATCAGCGATCGCCGGTCGACGGTAGCCACTCGACAAGATGAGGTGAGTTCTTCTTCTTCCTCCTCTCTGTTCTTTTCTAGACATTCTTCTTTTAAATGTAATATAAGTAATCTTGCGGAGGGGTCGGCTTTCGGCCTGGCATTTCTTGGCCGCCGCCGACAGCTGCGGTGGTTCCTGTGACCAGAGATGAATATGCCTTTCAGTGTCACTGGTGAAAGCTAGCCTCAGAGTTGGTCATTAGTTTCGTTTGAGATTTTTACCAAGCTTTTGAACCCAAATGCATTAAAACTAATACTTTGAAATCTTAGACTGGTTAAACTTAACTGAAAAATATTTTGTACTCTAGAGACGTTATTGCACTAGTAGGCTAGTAGCGTCCGCCGTGTGGAGCCAGATTTCCCTATATTTCTACAACATATAGGAAATTTGAAGCTCTCCTAAACTATACACTTACACCGTTACTCTTTTGGATATTTTCCCCATTTTGTGACTGATAGGATCCTAGAAAATTAAGGTTTATGACAGCCACACGTAACATGACTAGTTAAAAGGTGACATGAAAGCTGAACACATGGTACGTGACTGCGTGATGACTCTAACGAGTACATGACTGCTTATTCTGGAAAATGACGTTATATAAATCTGCGTATTGCGGGAAGAAAAAAAAATTTATATTGCCCGACCACACCTGGATTTTTCTTAGAGCTTCTTCCTTGTAGACAGACTTGTCTAGTGGTTTAAAAAAAAGGACATTGTATCCTATGCTTCCAACTTTTCTTTCCTTCTATTTAGCCTCCTCTTTTTTCTTTCTTTTTTTTTTTTGTGTGTGGGGGGGGGGGTTCGGATTTCTCTTGCAACACCTGAATTGCATTGTTCTTGGTCTGAGTTGCTTGACAGTCAAGTTCTTCTAGAACCAACAAGGAATACTAAAATACCTTAGGCAATGCTTAAGGTCAGGCGAGTCTGGGAAGTCTATAAGATAACTATAGACTTTGGTGTTTTAGAGGTAAGAAGACTTCTGGTGCTTGGCTCTCTCTCTCTCTCTCTCTTTCTCTCTCTTTCGTATGCACAGACACAAACAAGGATCAGTTACTATAATCTTGGAATCATTCTTGGTCTTGGAGCAATCCATGAACTTGTGCCTCTGCTCACATTCTTGTTCCATGATACGCTTGGAGTGGCGAACATCTTAATTTGCATGGATTTGATGAAAGATTTAATTACAAGCCTTGTATCTGGAACCTTGTTGAATGATTTGGATGGATCTCATGCCAGAGAACCTATTAAATTTGCCTGATGACATCAAATTTCGTAAATTAAAAAAAAGGAAAGAAACTCACATGGAAGAGGCTGCCATTGGACATGTGCAAACTGCATGTCATGCTACAATTGGCATATGATCAGTCAATAACAAGATAGATGGTTGGATTTTTCTTGTGATATATGGAGTGCTAATAGGTGCACTCTCTTTTCCACTACACCCTTTGTTCATTGGTCCTTAAGCCTGGACTTGATAAAGGGCACTTCTTGAGACTTAAAAGGAAATTGGGAATTTAGCCCCAATTCCCCCCAGTGTAAGCATTTGGTCAAATATTGGCTGACTTAGCTAAGTTTCAGATGACAATCTGCAATATGGACTGAACCAAAAGAACTATTAATGATTTTTTATGTCAATTCTTGGACCAAAAATACTTGAAAGTTTTACGATATCCTCTCCCCCTGTCCCCCACAGGAAAAAGCAGCAGCCACCAAAAGATCCTTGAGGCTAAATTGGACATTCATGGGACGCCCAACATGACATCCTAAAAGAAAGAAATACCAAACCCTAAACCTGTTGTTGGTTACATCACATACCAAGAGACTGCTAGAATCCATTAAGTCATGTTCCATCTATCTTATTCTGTTTTTGTTTTTGTGTACTTGTATATTTTAGTTCATGTTTATCATTTTCTGTTGTTGCATTCAATTTGTGTGTTTAACAATTAGACCATTGGCATCCAAAATTAGTGCACCAACCATAGGACCCAAGGATCAAAGGAATTTAGGTACAATGGCGAATTCAATATTCAGAATATTTGCAGATGGTACAAATTTGTAATTTAATAGAACTTTTGGAATATGTCATAGGTTAAAAGTGAAAGGATGAGAAGCAGATTAAATATACAAAATGTCTCATTACATGAAAGAACTCAGGCAAGTTGTGGAATATATGGTCAAATTTTGCAAATAATCATGTGTTAGAAACTGGTGACCCAAATGCAATGTTTGGTGAAAAATGAATCAAAACTTACCAGAGAAATTTGGAATAGGTTGGTAAATGGTCTTGTTAGACATTTTTTTTTTTACCAGGGAGTTAGGTGATTGGATTGGTCGACTGATACAGGTAACTAGAACTTAATAAAATCCACTTAACACTTGGATTGGTTGGGGCAAAAATCCTATAGGAGATGCATTTATAGGGAGTTTCCCACCTATTGCCATGTTATTATTATTATTTTTTAAATTAAAATGTCATTGCACCATGTGAGATCAGTTTATTGCTGCCCAAGAAAAGTGGAATTCATATGAATGGTTGTAACTGAACAGGATGCCTACATATAGGGGTGGCAGTCCTTGACTCACGAACCTGGTGAGAATTGGCATGAAGTTAGCGGTCTGGATTGGGCATAATTGGGTTCACATCATAAACCAGTTGACTTGACTAACCTGTTTATTGGATAGGTTGGCTTTGGGTTTTATTGACTTTGCAAACTTTACCTGGATTCAGTTGACACAATTACAATCTCATCCTGAAACAGGTTCACTATAAACCTATGTAAATCTGTTTGGGTATAATTATTTGTTAGAATTATGTTTTAAATAATTGTATAAAGCTTTATGTTGATTGGATGTGAAGTTATTAGCTTAGCATTGGTTAATAGATTAACCAAGTTATTACTGGGCTAATTGTGTCAGTATGGGTTTAATTTTGTCAAAGATAATGGGCTAAGCATGTCATCTCTGGCCTGACCTGTTTGTTAAACAAGTTACACAGGTCAGGTTGGAATTATTGGCCTGTTTAACTGGATTGGGTTTGGATTGACAGTTTTCTCATATTACCTACATCTCAATCAACAAAAATCCGACCCAACTCGACCAATTGCATTATGAAAATTATATTACTCAATAAACAGAGCATTTTATTTCCATCCTTTTATCTTGGTGTGAAAAGTTGTATACTCCTTTTTCCTTAGTCGTCATCCTGAAGTGAAGTGGGCACAAAGGGTGGACAAGGTTTACATCACTGTACAGTTGCCTGATGCAAAAGATGTGAAGGTTAATCTGGAATCTGATGGCATTTTCACTTTTTCTGCAACTGCTGGAGCTGAAAAAAACTTGTATGAGTTGAAAATGGACCTTTACGATAAAGTAAATGTAGAGGTAGGTTTTGTTCTTAAGCATTGTGGAGCAAAAACATCTTGTTTGAATGTTTAGAACTTATTCTCCATCGTTTCATTTTTTTTCCTTACCCCCACATTGTTAATTATCAGGGAAGCAAAATTAACACAGGTGTCCGTTCTATCTTCTGCATGGTAGAAAAAGTGGAGAAGGTATGGTGGAAGAAACTATTACGTGGTGATGAGAAAACACCTCACTATGTGAAAGTAGATTGGGATAAGTGGGTGGATGAAGATGATGATGGTATGTGTGCTTCTCCTTTGTGTTTCAACTTATTAAAATTCTAGTTGAATATGATGCTAAAGAAATAGTAATCAGACGAAGAATACCAACTGGTATCTTAAAAATGTAATAACGGTGCCTTAACAAGTCAAAGGAACATAATTTGATGTGGATCCCTATTAAATCTCTTTTTTAGTGAATTTGGAAGCAACTTCAGCTAAATTTTTGTAATCAAAGCTAAATCTGTGTGGATATTTGCCTTAACAAGTCAAAGGAAGATAATTTGATGTGGATCCCTATTAAATCTCGTTTTTAGTGAATTTGGAAGCAACTTCAGCTAAATTTTTGTAATCAAAGCTAAATCTGTGTGGATATTAACTATTAATAAATCTTTGGTTGAAAGGAAAAGCAATCATGTATTATATCTCTTGTTTAAGAAGGCTTAAGTATGAGACTGTCTCATGTGACACCTCAAGTTAAAGCTTTAGAAATGTCTTGAGTGTCATTTCTGAGGCTATACGAGATGCATATTGCATCAAATAAGAGATATGTGATGCACACTGCCTCATGGTATTCCTGATGTGGGATACCATTTGGGTATCGATCATTTTCAACTTGAAAGTAGAAAAGAAGGATGGCTACCATGGCTTATATATATTTTTTGAAGTGTGCAAATTCAAGTGCCAAGTTATGCTTGGTAGAAAATAATCCCTGCAGTTTTGATTTTTCATAAACTTAATTATGATATTGTGTTAAAGTAAATCATCTTTTGATGTTTTGTTCAAAACCTGTGCATATTCGGAGTATAAGATTTTACCAATTTTAAGTAAGGTAACTAATTCCTTGTGCAACAGTCATATCCTTTGTTTTTTAACATCTATTTTTCACTCCAAAGAACTATCTTGCATAATGAAAACATATGGAGCTTATGTTTTATATGTTGAGGCTAGCAAGCTGCCTTACTAGGACTCTAAACACCTCGCCTTTGACCAACCCCCCCCCACCCCCCCTCCTTTTTTATCATTGATTATGTTTAGAAGATTTTAGCCGCCTTTCTAATTCTCCAAATTAGGTTTAGGTGACTATGCAAGTATGTAAAATAGAAATCAAGGACTGTGCTATATTAATCTCACTGTAACTCGTGTATTATGCGGTAAGTGAAAATTTTTAATGATTAGAATAAGGGGATCATTTTGATGTCAAATACTATATCCACACACAGAGTGTAGCCAATATGACTCACTCCCCATAAAATGTGATCTTATGATTATGGAATTCCTGGTTACCAAGTTTCACTTCTCTTTCAGGTCCTGGTGACTTTGATTTGGGAGGGATGGATTTTTCGGTAATGATTATTTTGAAATAAAATTCCATCTTTTCTTGGCATTTAGGCATAAATTTCTTATCTTGCGTATATATTTCTTCCACAGAATTTTGGTGGTATGGAGGGTGATGGTATGGATGATGACCTTGATGACAGTGATGATGAAGGTAAGAACCTTGAAATTTCTCCTGTTTTATCTATACTTCAATGTGTATTTACATTTAATTGCAAGTTACATCATTTGCATATATATGAGATTTGTTTTTTTTGGAAGAAATAAGTGAAATAAGACTTTAAACAAATGAAGAGAATAATGGCTGTCAGTAGGTGGGTGGGCCTTCCAAGTTTGATTTTCTTATCTTAACTGTCCTCATGAAAGAGTACATATTTCACATAATTGATTACTTAACATCTAATCCTGCATTGTTTATTATTTTACCTTGATATTTGATCTCCATCTTACTTGATGTTTAACTTCCTAAGCCGGATGGTGATCCAATATCATGATGGACTAGATGTGATTTTGTGTCATATTTTTTTGTAGTAAAAGAAGTGAATGAGGAGGGTAAAAGGAAGATAGAGTCCGACTCAGAGTAAAAGGAAATTGATAAAATGCGACAGTGTGTTAACTTTGAATTTAGGTTCACCATGGTCAATCTTGCACATTGCTTCTCCCCTACAAATATGGGCTGGATTACTTGGTTCATGGAAATCTGAAGTAAACCTAGAGTAGATTGATTTAAGATCATTCCTCGGTTTTCTTGCCAAACGCATTTCAAACTTTCTTAATCATTACCTAGCAAAATCTTGTTTCTAGTTTTTGAGCAAATATTCAGCAGCAACGACGACTTGGGAGAATTCATAAACAAAAATGTCTGAGCCTTGAAGTTAGATTTCCAAATTGAGGTTTCAGACTCAACCTTATTTAGATAAGAATAGCTTAATTTATGGCTCTGGAAGCAGCATAGTTAGGATACCCCAAGGTTGCATAAAAGTATCAGCCCCACAAGTATTATTTTATTAAGGGGAAGGGACTTGGAATGTTTTCTCTTCTACTTCGTGCACAGGGCTTGTAAAAACATTTCATAGTGCATATATTTTTGCATTTCATTGTGCATATATTTTTGCATTTCATGGGTCAACTTACACATGGGTGCACATTTCACAAGTAATTTAGTTTATCAATATTAGAGGAACCTTAACAACTTAGAAGTATTCCTCATCAGGGGATGTAATTAACTGTTGTTTCATCGAGACTGCATGAAATGGATTGCCTGCATCTTAAGGGAAAACAGCCTGTTGAGGATTCAAAATTTGTATCCACACATCTTGTCCTTTCCCATGATGCTATGTTTATCTGCATAATGCTTGTCTGCTGATATTTCCTTTCTGTTGTGTAGATTATTCTGCATACTTCTTTTATTGTTTAAGCTATTGCCTTTTTGCACAGAATAATATGCTTCAAGTGAAAATACAAATTATGCTGGCATAAGGCAAAGTTGATATATATCATTCCTAGTGAGAAATTGGAACCTAGGACCTGATTGCTGATAGTGATATCTCTTTATCTTTGACTTTAAAAAGGAAAAGTTTCTTGTTCACCAATCTAACGCATTTATACTAGCACGTACCTTATTTTCTCGTACGTGCCCATGATTAATCTTAATTTAAATTATCAATTTAGGCCACTCACAGTGTAAATAATTGTTAGGAAACTCCGAAGGGCAGCCTGCAGATAACAAACAAAATGAGTCCTTGCTGTTGTAAAGACAATTTTTTTAAGCATAAATGCCTGTGCTTTGGTAGTGGGGTTGATGATCCCCAGTGCAATTGTTGCAGTGCAATTATACATTTCACTATTATACAAACTCTAATCTCATATTAATTTAATTACCCATCTCTTTCCAGAACAAGAAGCAGAAAAGACTGATCATGCCAAAAAGGCTGGAGATGTGCAGAAGACTGAAGAAGCCGCTTCAGAGGCCAAAGTGGATACGGGTCCAAGCACATGAAAGAGTCCTTCAGCGAAAAAATCACTGCCATGGTTCTAACGTGTTGCGGGACGAGGCCAGCTGATCGTGCTTTGCATTCGCTGCTGTATTGATTGCTTGCTTGTATCTGCTGATATCCAACTGTAGCTCGTGTGAAGTTTATTTTCTATTTCTATAGGCAGGTGGAACCAGTTTCATTCGGCTGGCAGAATGTGTTTGAGATCAAGGTTCCATGAATGATCTTAAAGCAGACATTAGCATGTCAGTAATAGTTGTTGGATTCTTTCTTTCTCTCTCTCTTTTTTTTGGGCAGCTGCTGGTGACATTTTTTTAAGTTCTTGCCGTTTTCTTTTTGTCTTCTATTATTAGAGATTGGTATTATGGTGAAGTTTATCTTTAAAGTTCAAAGCAAGATATGTTGATGCGTGTTTTTCAGGTGATATTAGAGGGAAGAGAGATTATTAGCGTTGTTGAATTTTTGTTGCTTGATGTTTTTAATGAGTCCACAGAAAGACCTTTGTTGGTGTATCCTATTTAGGATTGCTATTGGTGGCAGGGTCTTTATTAATAGTGTTTGGAAGTTGAACTTTTGTTATTAAATCATTTAACAAAAGATTATTTACTGTTTGATAACAATATTTCTAAGATAATATGGAACTTTGACATCTATTTAATAATCAAATTGGAAAAGTATTTTTAGTATGATAAAATGAAAGAAAAAACTGCATGATCCTTTTTGAACTCTTTATACCATCAAGAACTGTTATAAAAGTTTTTTTTGTTGCTGTTTGTTTATTTCTAACAGTATTATATTAGGATAGCATGATATTGTAATATTATAATCAAAGTTCGTGGATTTGGTATCGGAATTCATATTGATCGGTTGATGGTATAGATATGTTTCAGATCGGATCCGCATGAATCGATGTCGAGCAAAAGAATTGAATTGGGAGGAGGGAGAGGGGGGTGGAGGGTCAGAAAAAGAGGAGAAGTCATCAAAGGGGTTTCTATTGGTTGTCGGATGGTGAACTTGACGTTTGCGGCATCGTAAGCATGAAAAGCGATCGTTTTTGTTTCATGATTTTTTTTAAAATATAAATTATGATGAAATATGAAGTAGGTAAATTTATTACCAACTTTGATATTTTTAAATTTTTTAAAAATTTTTTAAAAAATAAAATCGATAATCGATTTGTCGATTTTATTATTCATCGATTCTTAAAAAAAAAAATCAAGTGAATAGAGACGATCACCTTTGTCTCGTAGTTGCAACTTCGTCCATGTGTTTTTTGCTATTCGATGTCCATGTGTTTTCTACCATTCGATGGCCGATAACTTCTAACAACTCCACCATTCATGCATCTCTCTGGTACAGTCACTTTTCTCTCTTTTTCACTAGTTTAAAAATTCTATTAGACAACAGTGAGCTGTGGAAGCTTCCACAATCTTTTGGTAGCCTGAGCTGTGGAAGCTTCCACAATCTTTTGGTAGCCACAACAGCCACAACAGACGTCACCGACCTTCAACGGTATCATGCTCTCTCTCTTTTTCTCTTTCTTTTCTTCTCTTTTGTCTCTATCTTCTTCGATGTATTATTTTTCTCGATCGAACCATTCTGATTTCTCACCTCATCGATCCGGTTCAGTGCAATCTACAACCAATTTGGATCGATATAAAATTTTATGATTATAATAATATATCATATAATATTATAATGATATGACATATTATTATATTATTATAGTAAGAATATAATATATTTAAAATATCTATCACTGGTTAATAATTGTAAAGCAGTATTTTGTTATGAGGTGTTACAATTATTATTGATACATATTAATATCGCATAGTATAATATTATTATCATATACGAATACAGTATTATTGTTTTAATATAAGATTTTAACAATATCATATTATAATATTATTTGCATGTTAATGCAATATAAAGTTTAAGGGGATTTTGGTCATACGAATAATTTTTCAATGGATTCTAGGTGTTTTTGGAAAAAAGCTCCAATCTGGAGTTTTTGTTTGGCAAAGGTTTTTGGCTTCTCATATTCGAAAGCTGCTTAGATTCTTACCTTTTTACATTGTTTAGAAGTGTTTATAGAGATTCAGAAAGTAATTTTAGCTCCTCCATAAGCAATCCCAAGTAGAGTCTTAATCTTATACGTTCAAATAGAGTACATAAAGCAGCAAGCAAGGTTTCCATGAAGAATAACGGGGTTTCCAATCAAGCGTTTCTATACAACATTAATCTGGCTGGCTTGGTGCAATTGCGATGCATGCTGACATTGCTGGATGACTTTGTTCCATCGTCACCATGCAACGCTTCTTCTTATCATCCCCTGATCTCCATGTTCTTCGACAGCTACCTTATTTCCTTGTGGTTGTAAGAAGCCTATGGTTTTAGATACATAGCTTTACTTTTCCGTGAAGGGCGCAATGCATTCAAATGTTCCTTGATTTATCAGAATTGGATGTCCCTGATAAACCTGGTAGGTGCAGATTCAGCAGTCATAGCAAAGCTGTTGAAGTAACCGAGGGAGAAGGTAACCACAAGCAGTTATCACATGCTGAGACACTCATCCATGAAAGGGAATTAGACAGGCGTGTCATCCGAAGTTTGTCAGCCCTAAGCTTTTAAATTTATCAAGAGGAAACCCTATTTTCCTAAATGGCCTCTTTTAGAACGACCACAGCGTTCTCCACTTATGAAGAATAGAAATTTCCAAATGAATTGGCATGATGACAAACCAGATTCCATAGAGCCAAAAAGCATATAAGTCGGCTATGAAAGCCTCCGGTGGCACGCACATTGATCATAGTTCTAATTTTTTCATGGTCAAACATCGATGATAGTTATTGATGGGCTCACCATACACATTTAAACAAAACCACGTTGGTTTGTTATTTTCTCAAAAAGGAATATGAAGCACAAACAGAACCCCCAGCCCCAATCAAGGATTGGTCATGGCAACTTTGACACACAAAGTGCAAAGATGAGCCATCAACTCCCCTTTAGAAAGAGAGGGTCACTTTCGAAGCCACTCAGAAGCTTTTTGCCCATTCAAATAAATTTGAACCCAAACAAAATCACTTAATTCATGTCCCAGCCACCACCCCGAGTATTTATGGAAGATGCCTGAAGAAAAGGCCCTGGCACCCCCCCGACACTGCCAGAGTGCACTCCGAATAACAAATTTACAATTAATAGTATATACACTTTCAACCTTTTCCTTAGTTGAAAAACATGCAGCACAAATGCAACAATAGATCCAACCACGAGGATGTCATCCAATCCATCATGAGAACACCGTACAGTTGCTGCTTGTGCAATATTAGAGTACTAGAATGGTTCTTCCCCCCCCCCCCCCCCCGCCCCCTTTTTTTTTTTTTTTTTCCGGCCCCACCCACAAATAGCACGCAATCGACCAAATGATGTGAAGAGCCAAGCCCAACTTGTTGTCCACCAGATTAAGATATCCAGTTGTATGCACTAATATCACCCAATCTTCTCATTCACTCTTGACAACAACAAAAAAAAAAAAAAAATGGAAATACAACAACAACGAGACTAGCATACACTAGCAAATCCGAGTACCTGCAATGTATCCTGAGGCCATAGAGATATATTCCAGTGCAGGAAAAGCATGCAATCCCCCCATCCTGCTTTAAGAAACAATCGACAAGCTGTGGTAGGATATTCCTAAGCCATATAAATATGTAGCCATCACATGCACAGCTTGTTACGTCACATGTGGCAGGAGATCAGCGCTAGCACCCAACAGCAGGATCATGGTAGCTAAATGAATGGCGAGGCTAAATAAGGTAACCTATTAAACCTGCAACCCCTTTATTTAGGTTGGTATTTGCATTTTTGAGTTAAAAAGTATGGACCCGCTAAAAGCACCATTCTCAGGCCTAACAGAGTTTTGAAGATTAGAAAATCAAAAACAAAAAAGGGGTTAAAAAACACACACACAAAGGTGTTTTATAAAACATGAAGCAACAGTTATGCAACTCATGATTGGAATTATGCAGCGGCAGATCTCTATACACCATTAAAGAACTGTAAAAGGCTCCTAGCAGAGTTGTTGAAGATTAAAAAATCAAATGAAAATCAGGAACTTGAATATCAATAATAATGACAGCTTTGACAAAATGATGCTTTCTTCTCTACATTATATTGAACGGACATATTCTTACATAGGATCCAAAATTCATTAACAATAAAACTAATCTTAAAGAAATTGACATTCAACCAAAAAAGTTCTTGCCATTTATACTAGTATGTCCTTCCATCTATATGCGATATCATGCAAAACAAGCAGATACACCAATATGGCAAAACCTGCAACGATATGGTACGGCTACAATACATGAATATGTAAGTGCACAATATTATGCAAACAAGCAAGGGAAGCAGATATGACAAGACACAAATACACCAACATAGCAAACCCTGAAAAGTAAGAAATGGTACAATACATCAATATGGTATGCATGTATGTATGTATGCATGGGCATATGTGTATGTATGTATGCATGTATGGAGGTATGTGTATGACATACACATCAATATATACGACTGGATGTAAAAAAAGAAAAAGCATTTATTGCTTTAAAAGCATATCACATTAGCAAAATAATGTAGTCCACACTTTAAAACAATCGTATCACATACCAACTTTTGCAAGCTCAATATTTGATCATTATCAAATTTATAGGTCTCAATCCATACTCCATTTTAATATTAATGATACTAATATTATAGACTAAAAAATTGATCATTCATCATTAAAATGTTATCACTAAATAAAAAAAGAAAGCAACCCTCATACTTAGAGGAGGTATCAGGAAGTGTCTCGAGTATATTTGGAAAGTATCTGCAATGAGAATAAGATATTTTCCATTAGATCTCCTGGTTTTGGTTTTCGTTGCTGTTGTTTTTCCTAGGGCTTTACACGCACCTCTGTGTGTGCTTCTATTTGGGGTTTATTATGTGTGTGGGCTCGTTAGGCAATCATAAATAGGGGGAAAAAAATCAAAATCTAAAAAAGAAAGGCAATTGCAAAATTCAAATAACTAAGACATTAGAAAATAATTATGATTGAACAAAACCATTAATCTTCAGTCAAACAGCAAGATTATTGTACTTTAGAATTTAATCAGGATGGTGAAACGAAGTACTCTCCTAGCATGAACATCATTAAATCTTCCTTTTTAGCATAATGTATAACATTTCTTTGTAAAAAATGCGTTAAGTATGCTAGATCATAGTAGTTTCAAGTAATTAAAGGATCCCATCTAACATCTTGTTTTAGCTTCTGCCTATATACCTCTAAATACGACTGAGAGAACTGGTTTCAGGACTCATCACAGGACCTTTCTTTCATGCCCATTACAGTTTCACATAAAGAATCAAACAATTAGCAAAATTAGAATCATGTATCAACATAACCAATTTCAACATTTGCTTCATAACCATAAAGAACATTTCATGTGCATATACACAAAGTACAGATTTCAACAGAGAAGAGAATTGATAGGAGGGTTTTACAAGCAAAAGAGTAAGAGGAACACTTGTGGGAACAAAGTAAAGAGAGAGATTTGCAGAAAGCAAGAATGGAACCCAGACAAAATGTTGACACATTAAGGCAATTATGAACTGATCATAGGACTACCTTTCAAAAATACAACATTGCAGCCAGCTTAAAACCATAGAACACTAGATTCATTTTTACAAAAAGAGCGTCAGAAGTTCCCAATGGAAGAGTTTAGGGGAGCGAAATAGCATTTCAAAAGCAGAAAATTAAGTATCTATCCTGATGTCTAACATATTCTGCAAGTACTCAATAATATGAATGATCATTTTATGAAAAACAATCACTGATATTTTTAATAAAATATCGATCTATTCTTGATTTTTCTGAACCTATACCTAATTCTTATATGTTATAGATCAATCAAGACAATATTATTAATGAAAAATGTCAACAAAGAATACCTATTTCTGAGCAAATCATCTTATACTGACTTGGAGTAGGAGTGCAAATGGCTGAATCAAGTGTCAGCACAAAACGGAGCCAATCCTAACCAGTTGTCAACTTTTGAACACATGAAATAATCAAGCTGGAACCGGACAGCAAAACCAGACAAGATTGGGTTGCTTCAAATCAGTTCTTGGATTCGCTAGAAATTAATATTTTTTATCACAGAAGTAAAACGATCTGTTGTTTCTGTTCGACCATTAAGTACCAGAGACAACATAAATTAAGAAATAATCTATGCAGGAAAATCAGACAATAAAAGAACCCAAAAGAATAAACTATTAATCTTGAACAAAACATGTCTAATCAACAATACAAAAATAGATATGAACCACGAATACATGAAATAATAAATACCAAGCAGATATATATCATATTATACACTTCACATATAAGATATTACATAATGTATATGCACATGTACCAGACACCTTTGACCTGGAACAAGAAGCACTCAAATCAAGTTTTCTTAAAAATGAAAAAACAGGGAATGAACCAATCTATTCTTAAAGTTTAACCAAATCAAGCCAAGTGCGGTTGAGTATGATGATTCTAGTTAGGAATGTAGGAGCACAGAACTAAAAGAAAAGTCGGTAATTGCATCAGTTCACATTTGTACAACATCAAAACCCTCTTTAAGCAAGCTGATATATCACGTACTATGACCATACACCAAAGAGAAGCACATAAGGCTTCTCCAGGCTAGCTAAGTCACGATTTGGAGTCTAAAGTTTAGACTATCCTGTGACCAAGTTAGGTGGGAAGATTTCTTAGAAGTGATTAATGACCATTGAGCGGAATACTTACCAGCCTTCTAAGTAAAAACCCGTAGTTCCCAGAACCTGCAAAACTGATATCATTTGCATTTTTCAATTCTATTCTGCACTGAAACCGTATGAAGCATAAGAAAAGGACTAAGCAAACTTACCAATCTCACATGTAAGTATATCCAACAACATGATACAGCTCACAAACCAGCTTCAAGCAATGGTTGCCCCATGAATTAAGCTGATTCAAATCGCCTACCTTCAACACAGTTGCTTAGCATGGAATAATGGCATGAATGCTTCTCCTCTGCAAAGCCTTCAAAACAACATGAACACACACAAAATAAGCTAAAACACCTACTTCACTGATTTGCTGCACTAAAATTGTAAAGTGCTAATCAGTGAGGTCCAGCCATTGCTAATAAAAGGAAATTTCAGAAGCCTCGACTGCTTTCCAGAGCAGAAACAATTTCCCAGATGCTACTAATTCTGATCGTGTGCTTACATACATGCATGTATACAGAACACTCATCCAAGAATAAGGAATGAAATCAAAGATAAACTCGTAAGGTTCAAACAAAATAAGGAGAGAATTCTGGCTGGATAATGTGAAAAAAAAACTTGCAATGTAACCACCCAGAAGCGTGGCGTGGCATAGTATCATAATACCGGCAATCCAACAAAGATTTCAAATTGAAAGTCTTTAGCACAAGGGTGAACTAATTTCCCCTAAAGTTTTGAGGATGAGTTCCACTTCTAAATAGGCAAACCACTTAGTATTACCACTCAAGAAGAAAGAGCTGGGTTTAAAGTACATTCAGTCTTAGAATTTTAAAAATAATACAATTGCTTCCAAACATAAGGTTGGGCATGGAACACGGGCCCATGGCAGCGCAGATATAAGCTGGTGTAATGCTAAAGGCATGGGCGTAGAGAAACGGTAAATATTTTCTCTTGTTAATCCTCCTAAACATAGCTTCCAAGGTGGGAGATTAGTGTCTCAGAATCTGTTCATCTGGTCTTCTGGTTTAGGCTTCAGGCTTCATATAGGCTGGCTCCAGGCTTCATAGACCTCAGCTGTTTTAAATTGGAGGGCAAGGCAACAAAGGTTAAGAAAAACGGTGCATTAGAAATCTAATATAGGTAGGCTGGTTGGGTAAAAGACAGCAAATTGGTCAGAAAAGAACAAGTGACTTATAAGCATATCTAAAGTTATTACACGTACTTTCATTGAAAGAAAAATAAGGTAAAGGGAGTGGTCTACCTGATATAGCCTAAACACAGGGAACACTAATAACCATGATGTTTCCCATGGGAAACAGGGTTTTGACCAGATAACCTGGTAAAAGAAGCTATAGATTAGGATCATCATAAATAGGCAATTTTTTTATTAAAGAAAAAATGAAAAAAAATATAGCCAAATGGATAAAATAGATGAGACAATATTAGTTTAGAGGAGATAAAGAGCAGTAGTTCAAACAACCATTACATTTCCCTGGAACTAGAGGCTAGAGCCAGATTCCAAAAAGTGAAAAAACTTGGACGTCTAAACATCAATTGTTCCAATGCCGAATACTCCTTCTTGAGTACTCATTAACACCTTTCCCATTTGTTTCGAGGAATGGAGCCCACATATCAGCAGCTTATAATCATTAATGAAAGGGTTGATAGAACATTGGCAAACAATACCAGTGTACATAAGTGTCTTTCAATTTCTCTCGCACCTATGTAAACAAACATACTTGATAGGTAACATACCAAATGCTGTCAGCAGGATAAAATAGCCTTACCCAGTGCTTCCAGAACGAGCAGAGTACCCACCATATGTGCTGTAACTGCTACCACCACCCTAAAGAGTGCACCAAAGAAATTTGTGAAATTAAACTGCAACTGGTCAATAACCAGATCATGAGTGACCAAAATAGAGAGGGGGGGAGACACAGCAGTAAAAAAGTTACACTATTGTTTTTAAAAGTCAATGCAAAGAAAGTACCTGAGAACCACCATAACTTCCATAGTTGTCAGAGGACATCAAATCACCTGAAGCACCATATCCACCAGAGTAAGAATATCCACGGCCATATGCCTTGCTATCCTTGCTCCCATATTTTGACCCGTCAGAAGCATCACTTGGCAAGGGATGGTAGGGAACAGAAGATGGAAATGCAGACAGCGCACTCTCCCTTTCAAAGAAATTGGCTTTCAGCCGTGTTGTTACTTGTATAAGAGCATTTCTGGCAACATCAAGGTCGCCACTGATCTGATGATTATAATAATAATAATAACAAAAAAGATGTGGTTAGACAAACTCCGTGCAACATATCAGCACATTTCACCATGCATTCAGATGATATGTAATTCACTGAATTGATGTGCCATTACCTGAACCATCTCATCATCTTCAGCAGCAACTTTGGGAAGGTTTTCCTTTGAAAGTATGCGTATGTTAGCCCTGGTGCTTCTCCTCATTTCAGATATGATAGTCCCCCCTTTACCAATTAGACAACCAATGCGTGATGTCGATACAAGTAGGCGGGTAGTATATGAAGGTTCACCAGTTTCTCTCTCAGTTTTCTCACTACATCTAGGCTGTAAGCGTACTGCAGCATCTATGGTGGGAGAAATCGGGTCTTCAAAGAACTGAAAGAATGAAAAAGATAAAACCAATGGAGCTTTGGAAAAACATTTTTCTAAAAAAAGCACATGAACATCCACAAAAAAAGATTGTACTCACCTCTTTCGCTGAAATAGATATTATGCAGTCATCTTCCGCAGAGGAACTATCTACTTTGATATATGCTCCAGATTCCTGCCTGATCTGTTTAATAATGGCCCCACCCTTGCCAATCACACCACCTATGTTGACAGAAGGACATAATAGACGTAAGCTAAACTCCTTTGCAGAACTTTCATCCCTTGGAGGTGGGTAGAAAGATGGCCAATCTCCTGTAGCATCACCCTTGTAACCTCCATAAGGACCCACTAACGGACCCATACCCACAACTGGAGCACTGGCACTTGGAACCCCAAACTGACCACCTAGTGGGTATAACTGGGACATGCTGGAAGCAAGCAGGTGTTGTGAACGAGATGGATTATCATGGAGGCGAGATGAAACTTGAAGAAGAGCTTTTTTAACAACTGCAGCTTCCCCGGTAATCTGATACCCAAAAAAACATTCTCTGATCAGAAAGATATAGCTAACAAAAATTCTGACTGATCAGAGACATACTTAACAATAAACATAAGAGAACAGAAGAAAATAAAATAGAAGTAGACTTGCGCATAAAATCTACGCTAATGCAACAGAGAGAAGGTTTTTTTTTTTTTTTTGGCGGGGGGGAGGGGGGGGATGGGGGGGTCGGTGGATTGGTGGGGGGGTGTGCAATGCTAGAGTTACCAGCCGTTGCTTATGCTAGCTACAATATTAAATATACCGTATCGTCTATTTGTTTCCAAAAAGCAAGCACACAATTAAGCATTACTTATACCATATCGTCTATGGGTTTCCAAAAAGCAAGCACGCAACTAAGGACTACTTTGATCTTCAAATGATACAATAGGGAAAGGCAGAAAGAAAACATCAGAAGTAGAATCTCTTGTTCAATAAGGGTAAATCCGGTAACCATTAGCAGATTCGACAAGTCAAGAGTTTCTCACTTATCAGAAGTAGAATCTCTCACCGAGATTGATGCACGCTCCATTCTATGACAGCAAGTGGAGCAAAGTTGTTAATTATAAGGAATGCATTATCAACATATGAGTGACCCTGAAAGCATTTATATTGCAGTGCACCTAAAGCATCACCCCTCTGATGAAGCAAATGCAAGAAGGGTCATGTGAACTGCATGTGGTGCAAGCCTCACATGTAAACAGGGGGTATGCATTAGGCATACATCACACCTAACATACCTTTACTAGTATGCAAGGGAACCATCATACCTGCAGAAGCTCATCACTACTGATAGCACAAGCAGGAAGATGTTCATTTTTCAAAATGCGAATTTGAGCACCAGTGTCACTACGTATGCCTTGTATAATTTGTCCCCCTTTCCCAATAATACAGCCAATCTGGTCTGATGGCACAAGCAGACGGACAGTAACTTGAGGGGCACCTGCATCTGCATCTTCATCACCAGGTGCCTCATCTGTGACAAGCCTCTCATGCACTCTAAAGAGGGCATCTTGCGCAGGGCAAATGTTATCACCAGTATCTTCAAAAGAATTCGTTTCTCTGCTTGTACTAAATATGGTTATAACTCGCTCATCACATCCAGGTACAGTCTCACCAATCCTAATCTTAGCTTGTGTATCAGACCTCAGTTGCTTCACAATCTCACCACCCCTCCCGATGATGCTTCCTATCTTTCTTCCAGGACACAAGTAACGATAAACAGTATCTTCCGGCCCAGGAACATAGGGATCTCTTTCTTCACCAGGATTCCTTCTCTTGCTTGCTCCATTGTCAGCATAGTCTGACTGAGAGTGGGATCGTTTACCATAGTTGTTTCTCTGTCCGGCCATTAAGTAGCTTGATTTTTTTTCACTTCTGCAACAAATATTCATCATGTTAGATAAATATGTTTACCTTCTACTTCCCCATTAAAAGGATAAGCTCATTAAATAACATTCCAGGCAGCCAAAGTGAAGGAACAATGCAAAATAGTTGGAGTAATGTAACATTTCTAAACAGGCTGTTATCCATTAGCTGATCATGCAAGATTTTGGTGCAACCCAAGAGGTTACTCCCTACAATCAAGCCCCCCCCCCAAAAAAAAAAAATACACTATGCACACACGCACAACAAACACATACATTGGAAGAGAGTATCCAATTAAGTAAATAACAGGAAAAACTTATAAAAGTTCAGAAATGCTAAAACTTGGCTGGAAGGAAAAACATTACAATCTTGAAATCAAACAGAAAATCTGCAAAAATCAAGATCTTAAAGAGCTCAAAAAGACAGCACATATGAGAACCAAAAAGAAACGAGAGAATTTGACTGCATAAATAGATTCATGTATTAATTTCCAAGATGCTAATAAATGAAAATAAAATTTCATGATTTATCAAAATAATGATACATTTATACAGTACCTTCATAATGAAAAATATATAAATAAATGGAACATCTAAATAGTTTGTGAAAGCCACCAACAGAAAAAAAAAACTTCACATTATATTCAGGGATTTGTTTTCCAACCTATGCCATGTGGCACATATCATGCCAGCACCAGAATGACACATAGAATGACTGCATTTCAAGCATCCTTACAAGCAGAGGGAAGTAGGGAACCAGTAGTGGCCATGCATGCGAGTTCATGCCAAAACTGAAATAGAGTGGCATATCATCCTTGTGTAAGGCTGGGATATCACCAGTAAGCAGCACTGACAATCTTGAGTATGTTTATGTTCAAAACAATTCATAAATTTTCTTCAAATTAGGTATTTAACAAGAAGAACCTTCATGGTTTTCCCCCACTTACAAATGTGATTACTACTGCCAACAACTTATCCAACTTATGAGCTATAGCGCCAGATGGTGATAAATATTCTTTACAGAACTCATGCAAAATATGGCCCTCACAGATGCTTGAGACTGAAAACTAACAGTAAATTGTCAACAAGACAATTAAAACCAACACAACAACCAAGACGAACAGAAAATACAACATGCGATACAGATGTATCTAAAAGAAGATAATAAATCTTTATTCACTTAGAAAGAATCCCCCGCCACGGGGTTTGTCATCGTTGCATTAATGTCGTCCTCTTCCCCAACCTAGTGAACCACCAAGAAGCCGTCTAAAGGGCCTGATCGAAACTCAAGAACGAAGACATGAACGAAGACATCTTTTGTTTCCATTATTCACCAATTAAAACCCTTGAAGACGAAATCTTTCACAGACCAAACCACCTATTCTCGGTTCTATAAGTGAAAATTAAGTTTTACCGCATATAAACCCTAGATCTAAAACAATCATTCACACACCAAACCACCTATTCCCGGTTCTATGGCACGCTGCTATGAAAAATAGGTTTTACCGCATAAAAACCCTAGCATCTAGAAAAAATCACCCAAAGACAGCAAAGAAACGGCCCCACAGTCACCATACTACACCGCAGAAAAGAAATAGAGAAATGAAGAATGACAAGATCTTCTCGTGCAAACGGTCAGAACCAAAAACTTAATGAAATCTTGTAAAATACACATCGATTTGAAGAACGGAAATCAGCGAGAACGCGAGTACGCGAGAGAATTGAAATTTTGGGAGGAGAGGGATTTTCGACACCTCAAGATCTTGCTTTTTCTCCAGCTCGTTTGCCCCTGTTGCTTCCGCGAACCCTAGAAAGGAGCTGGAGTCGGAAAGAAATCAAAGGACCCGCTTTTATTAAGATATATGGACTCTAGGGTTTCTTTTTGTGCTATTGGAAAAAACACAAAAAAAAAAAAAAAAAAAATTGCAAGGCCCAACCGCGGTACCCAAAGAGACTCCTGTAACACGAGCAAATGGACGGATTATGAGACCCGGTCACCGCTAGCGCAACCGGTTGAGCCGGCAACGTATTAATAAATTAAGTTGGTTATAAGTGTTTTTTTTTTTTTTTTTTTTTTTTTTTTTTTTTTTTTTTTTTTGATAGGCGTTATAAGCTTCATTAAAATAGCAAATAAGTTACTTAAAAATCAACTTACTTGTGAATTAAGGACTATGCTAAAGCAATCTCAATTATTAACGATTGAGTTGCTAAAAATGATGGGGATTAGGTGAATTGGAGATTGTTTAGTGACATTGATTTTTTTCAAAAAAATATGAAACTAAAATGACTAAAAACAGAGGATACTCGGATCAAAGAATCTAAATATTGATGTCCAAATCATATCCAACCATGATCTAGTAGTTTAGAGGATTGAAGGGCATAAATCAATCCACTCAATTCACAATGGTCAAAAAGGATCACCAATTTACAATGAAGAGTCACGAATCTATGTACCAAAAGAAAAGAAAGGCCCATCCAAGTAGCTCCAAATGGATATCCTCCAATAGTTAATCGAGCAGAATTTTGTAAGAAATAGCAAGAGAATAAAAAGCATTGTAGTAAAAGTCATCTTTCTAAATTGTTAGGTCATACGTGTCCAGCTTGGAATGCTTGATACAAAAGTTCAATCTAGAATATTTGGCTTAGCATAAAGTGCTTAACATGGAAGCTCAGCATGAAAGCTCAGCCTAGAATGATTGGCTTGAAGTGTTTGATATAGAAGATAACACATAAAGATGACTGTGAAAGAGGAGTCAGATGCAAAAATAGTCTTGAGAGCTTAAGAGGCTCTCCATGGGAGCTTAAGAGCTTCTTGCATAAGAGCTTAAGAGCTTCTATTGGGAGCTTTTCATTGCAAGACCTTGACTTAAGAGCCCCTGGCCATTTCTTCTTTATTTAGGCCCCATCAACGATTAGATTTTTTTTTTTTTGATAAATAAAAATTCAAATTGTTTAAAATTTATTATTATTTTTTAAATACTCATCACATGTTGATCAATGATGTGTAGATCAGATTTAGGCCACATCACCGAAAATCTAATGTAGCATTACAAGTCCACTAGCACATGGTTTTTCTTGAAGAAAATAATAAATTAAAAACTAATTATTATGTGAAGGTTGGGATTATAGAGGAGTGACAAGGGCTGATTGTGCTAACGATCGATATCCTATCCATCATAGGAGGAGATTATTATGCACCAGGATAGAATCATCCTTGCACCACCACACGAGTTACTGTGAACAAAAGTACCAATGACAATAGATACAAGTCCAGCTTGTAAAAAAATCATGCCACCCTAGACCTTTACACCTTTACATCCTAGCGCAAATCCAGCTTCTAGAAGGTTGACTCGAGTCCTCATCCTCGTATGCGCAATTTGGATTGGATGGTGTTTAGATTTTTTATACAACTGGATATGAAAATTACGGATGGAAAGAGAGGTAGCACCTCCAGCTTCCCTTTTTCCTTTTCACTCCTCTTCCTCAGAGGGACTGAAACCCCAAAGATTATATATTTGGAGCTTAATTTTAAAAATAAAGTCTCACCAGTATACTTTACGTCTCTTTTGGAAGTCTTTTTTTTTTGTGTACCATTTTGAGAATCCTTATTGGCAAAGGAATTAGCAAATTAGTTACCATATTTAAAAATATAACCTGCTACAAAACCAAATGCTATGTAATAGGGTCTCTGCCGATATTCTCTGCATCTTTTTTGGAAAACCTTGCTGACTAACCAATCAGCAAATTGAATACCTTTATGAGATGCTTTAATGCCAAAAGAGTCATTTTAATCTGCCCAATATCACGGAGAAAAATATGTTGGAGGCTAAGAATGCTAGGCGCATTAATCCTTTGGTCCAAATTTGAGTCACTTGGTGCATAAGTTGCTCAAAACCTAAGCAGCCCGCTCGGTCCGCCCGAGCCAGGTATATTTTGAACAAGCCTGCTTTTTCAATATGGTGGGTCGCACCAGACTACAAATTTGAGCCCATCCTTTGAATGAGGTAGACTTGGACCAAAGCAAAATTGAAAAAACTAGAGGGAAAGGAAGAACAAAGCACACAGCCATCAAATTCTGAAATCAGAACTGAAATGGCAAAACTGGCATCCCGGGAGAGATGGAAAAAATGGAGTGGTATCATAAAAAATTTAGAGGAGAGATGGAAAAAATGGAGTGGTATCATAAAAAAATTAGAGGAGAGCACGGTGAGGAATTATCTAACGTCATTTTCGTTTTTTCTTTTGCAGGTTATGACTACCCTAAACTTACCATGCTGCTACTGTAACTTATTAGTTGGTTATTTCACACTGGATTGCCTATTCCGTACTGTGTCTATCTTCTGCAGCCTTTCCAATGTTGGCGTTTGTTTTGGCATGAATCTGCTGTTATATCCATTGCAGTTTTGATTGAGTTCCTGGTTCTTGCTACAGGGCCAAGATTTTTATTGCTTCTTCACTTGTCTGGGTCAGATCAATATTATATTCTCCAAACTAAGGTGGACTGGTCTCAAATTTGCTGCTGTGAGCCTCCTGCACAAAACTGTCATTATTCATTCCGCAGCAAGTGCCTCATTTCTCAACTATGGGTCGACTTCTTCAATTGTGCCACTTTCTTACGAACCATTGCTCTGATAAATAAGTACATGCACATTCGGGAATTCAGCTGCTGTAGTATATTTTATGGTTAGTGTATGGTCTTCATTAACTACCTGGTGGTTTTACAGCTATTCTTCAAAGGGACATATATCTATGTTTACATTTGCTTCTGCTATATTGTTACATGTTAAATTGCCAAATGCTATTGCACTTCATCTCTTTAATTAAAGTGGCCGCCGTCTGCTCCCAGTCGGTCTCATCATCGGAACACACTGTGCCAGCAATATTGTTTCTTCTCTTATCATCTCAAGTGGCTTCCTACACTCACCAGGACTTAACATCAGAATTCTATATGCTATTAATGTTATTTCAGGTCTTACTTCATGTTCATGCAATGCTCTCTGCTTTTCCTCTTTCCAAAGTTATTACCAGCTCTGATCAAACTTCGATTTTCAGATGGCTGGGAATTCTCAGTACGTGCCTGCTATGTCTGCCGGATTACCAGATTGTACTCTTCTTTTTTATATCATGCTATCCCTGGATGTATGTGGTTTTTCTCAATATACTATTTAAAGCTTCTTCACTGATCCTTTGGTTGTATCATAACTCTCTATCTATTTGCAACAGACTGTAATATATAATGTCCTTTTCTATCAAAAAAAAAAAAAAGTTGGATTTCAAAAGGCACTCAAACATCTGCCATAATAAATGTAAAAAAATTAGAATGCTTATTTTATTTTTTGAAAAGATATTTTGTACTTTCAATCCTTCTAAATGGTCTCCATTAACAAATAGTGAATTTTAAATTATAAATACGGTGCCATGAGTTTACATTAATAACTCGGTAATTTTTTTGTTATACATTTAATTTATCTTTTTATATTTAACATGCCAGGTCTCTCCCTTTTTGCTTAGGAACCCTCCTCCAATTCAATACCTAGGTATAATATTACAAATATTCAAAATATTAAAATTAAAATCAGATAGGATATGGATTAGATATCAATATATTCATATTTATATCTATTTTATTTGATCAATACATAAAGAATGAATATTAGTTGAATACAAAAATTTATATCTATATTTTATTTTAAATAAATATGAATATAAATTGAATATAAAAAATATTATTGGAGTTAGATAATTAGATTTTATACCTATGGAATCAAAGTTGTTGATAAATAGGTGATAAATTAATTTAATAATATATTTTTATAATTATATATATATATATATATATATTTGATAAATGTAGATACCAATCTGGCTGTTAGTCGAATCCTTAAATTTTGGATAGCTTCAGGTAAAAAAATCGATCAGGAACGGATGCCATCCATCTATTTTCCTCCTCCAAAGTACAAATAAATTTACTCATGATTTGTTTTCGAGCCATTAGATCTTAATCCAGTGGCTGAGATATAACCACCCGGAGTCGCGACGAGGTCCGCCGGCCCTAACCAGTTCGCGAGTCTCACCCGATCGATCCCTTTTAGCTCACATCCATTATCCTTTTTGTTCCTGCTTCAATCCATCCCTCGTGCCCCGGTCTTCACCTTTTTCCGGCTTGCCACCACTTCGACGGTATTCCGGTGCTCACCTTTTCCCGGCGTGAGCTTGAGCTCGGCCTGGCCAGCTGGTGCCGAGCTCGAGGGCGGAGTTTCTTCCCATGGATGCGGATACGGCCATGGAGATGGAAATAGGGGACGGCTCCTCGTCCCACTCTTCCTCCAAGCGTCTTGGCATCAAGAACGCCATCCAAACTAATTTCGGCGACGATTACGTCTTCCAAATTGCTTCCAGGTATCTCCACGTATCACCGCCTTTGATGGAATCAGTTAGAATATCGGAAGATCTCTCTTGGACTTAATCTGTTCTTCTCGTTTTTCCGCTCGTTCTTTTTAAAGATTTGCTAATTAATGTCAATCATATGATTTGGCGATCTGCTTATCAAGTTGCTTACTTGTGCCATACAGCCTTACTATTTTTAATAATTGAGTCGTGTTGTGTCATTAATTAATCCATAGAAAAATTTTCTCTTTTAAATTTGTTTACATTATCCCAATCCAAACTCTTTTTCCAGCGCTCCTGCAATATTAGATAGTTCATCGAAGCGATGCCTTCTTGTCGGGCAAAGCCACCACCTTTACATCTTGCATCAAGTCCCTTGTCATTCTCTACCATTACGGGTGTGGGGTTGGTGGAGTTAACTTTGCTCTTTGAGGGAGTTCACAGTTCTGTTAGTGTTCACTTGACATAGTTTTGCATGTTATATGCCATTCTTGCAACTTATAATTTTGGTTTCTTGATGTTTATTTGTTTTGTTGCAATCCATCTTCTGTTTTTTCAAAATAGATAAAACTTATAGTAAATAATGGAAGTTATATTAAATAATATGTTTGATGCAATATTCTATTTCTAAGCCAGGAGATCTCAACATTGGCAGTGTCCCTATCAACAAACACTATCAAATTCTACTCTCCAGCAACTGGGCAGTATTTTGGGGAGTGTAAAGGACATAGTGCAACCATCAATGAGATATCCTTTTCTATTCCATCCTCCGCACATGTTATATCTTCGTGTTCGTCTGATGGCACTGTTAGAGCATGGGATACCAGGACCTTCAAGCAGGTTTGAGAACTATTATTTTTCAGCAAGTGTTTAAGTTTGCTTATGCTTTCTTGTTAATGAAAATTGTCTTCCAAGTTTGTTGGCCAGCTTTGATATGTACCGGTTTTTGTTTAGACTCCAACCATGAATTTCATCAGTGATACATTAGAATTTTTTGTTTGTAAATGGCTTTATCATTTTTCTATTCTTCCGAAGCTTCCCTTGTCTGTCAAAATCCAATGCCTGTTCAAATCCTTAGGAAGAATAAATAGCCTGGAGGCCAGTTGAGTGAGTGGAATGGATGGCTAGAAGGGATGTCGGCTTGTCTTTTCAGTCTCATCTTTTTTCATCTTTCCTTCTTCCTCTGTATTTCCTATGTTTTCTCCTCCCCCTCATCCCCCCACCTTCTTTTTGTTTTCCTCTTCTTTTTGTACTTTCTGTTCCTCTTCTCTTTGTATTTTCCATCCTGGAAAGCTTTCTTCTGCACCTTGTTCAACACCGGTGAAGAAAGGAAGCTAGGTACCTCTTTCTTTGTATTTGTGGCTTCATGATTCTAATAGGTCTCTCAAAGCTGACCAAAATTAATTAAGTAACAAAGTGAGAAAAAAAAGAAATGGAAGCAACTATAGTGGAGTATGTTCTGATGAAATCTCAGCCATTGGATCCAAAACGACTTGCTAAACAATCTCCTAAAACATAAAAGTAAGATCCGACGACTCAAAACTGTTTTATTAGGCTCACAAGACACCAACTAGGCCTGAGTTTGGGCTCATTGCATAGCCTTATTGCCCCAAACACATGATCTGCAACCTGGACTGTTTGGTTCTGTAAACTGAAAAATGAAAACTGTTATTTAACAGAGCACAAAATCCAGGTCTTCCTGCATTGCTATGTTCTAAAAGATATTCATTATTTCAGCACAGCGAGAATCTCAGTGATAAATGCCAATTATCACAGAAGGGAATTCTTTGCTCTCTTACTTTTATAATTTCACCTGACATTTTTACTCCTTCTTATCCCATTTATCATTTGATTCATTTCCCTTTTAATAGTGATGTTGCACCACTGAGGATAGTCAACAAATCCTTAGTTTCCGTAAACACTAGCAACCCTGAACCCACAGTTTTACCTCTATAGCTGTGCTTTTCCCATGACTCCATGCTGTAGTTCAAATCTTTCTGTTTTTTTGTGATGAATATATATCCTGCATGAGGCAAGTTATTCAAGTTGTTCTTGGTTAAAATCTATTTTCTCTTTGATCGGCTATTTCTTTAGTTCAGAATTTATGGTCTAGATCTCTTTAATTGGCTACTATATTTGGTGGTGATATATAACTTGGGTGACGAATATATATCTTGGGTGATGCAATTCAAGTTGTTTTGGTTAAGAAAGTGTCTTTCTGTTCAGCTGTGTATTTATCTGATTGAGTATTTATGACCTAGGTTTCAACATTAACGGCTGGTTCCTCCCAAGAAGTATTGAGCTTTTCTTTCGGTGGATCAAGTGGTAATCTACTTGCTGGTGGATGCAATGCTCAGGTAAGTCTTACTGTTTATTATTCTTTTTGTTAGGAATCTGATGTATTACTTTTAGGGATAATGCTGCTATCTGTTGAGCCATATATATTTATTTCTCACATCTGCATATAGCATCATATGCTCAAGCTTCTTATGTTAAGTCATCATATAAAATAATTATACACTTCATACACTTGATGCAATTGCTTTACAGTTATTTTTGTTTCATGTATAATGACTAGGAGTAAGGTTATAAATACTATGTACTACGATAAGATTGTTGTGATTGGCACTATTGTCAGCTATACTGGATTATGTGCATGAAGATACTTTCGCAATGAAAAGAAAATTCAATAATTCTGATGCATGTTGCATTGAACTTATAGTACCAAGAATCAATAATGAACCATCAATTCTGAAAATTTTTATGGGTCCTAGGAATCTGATGGGTTATTAATGTACATGGGCATATAGTATTAAAATTTTCTAATTTTCCTTCCAAAATTGATTCTATTTTCCAAATATGTGACTAAAGCCTAAACATTCTGAAAAATTTTAACATTTTGATATGCTGATTTGATGAAAGTACATTATATAAATAATTTATCTTGCTAAAGATGTCAATGTACACTGAAGTTTTCCAACTAAAAAAGTAATTTAAAGTGATTTATTACTTGTTGATTGAAGGTTCTGCATAATCATCCTTTGGTTTGCTGCATATTAATTTATTTAATTTTCTTAAATCTTAGCAAATTTTATCTGATGCTGTATATATCTATGCAATGGATGAATTTCTATTTGAATACAAATTGATTGATATGCCTACTTGCTGTACCATGAAGGCTGTCATGCAAGAACAAATAAAAATGCTAAATGCTATGTGGATAATACATGAATTGTTAGGAAAAAGCCCACTGTGGAAACTGTAGGATCTGCACTGTGCAGCCCATGCTAGCATGTCAAAAAAGCACAGAGCCATTGAGTCCAAACTCCTGAGTAGTGTTGATGACGTTCCATGTTTGCTTCATTCACCACAGCAATTTATAAGTATTTAAACCTTAAACAAAATACCCTTTTAGTCCCCCTTGAGAGGAGAGAAACAAGAGAAGAGCAACTCTCTAAATTAGGAGTGCATTTATCAAATTACAACTAGGATTTTGTATCCCTTAATGCTACTCTCATGCGCGTCACATGCACCAGTATTTTGATTATTGCACTGCTGAACCATGATTATTGCACTGCTGAATCATGATTATTGCACTGGTGGGCCTTGGCACAACAATATGTTGCTCCATTCTAACTTGGGTATTATGGATTTGAAACATGGAGACAGCCCTCCTTACACTAGGGTAAGGCTGCATCCATCTGACCTTCCCTAGACCTTACAGCGGCGGGAGGCTCGTGCATTGGAATGCCTTTTTATTTGTTGCATTGTTATTATACCTTGTTTTATAATGGCTGGTTATTAAGCCCTTCATAATGTAGTAATACTTGATCTTTCTCGTACCCCCAGGAAACTTATTACCATAGAATGCATTGTAAGGTATTAGTTTTATGACATCATTATGAGTTGGGACTTGGGAGAATGATTTCTTGCTTTTAGAGAACATGGATCACAACTTTTGAGTTTAGATGGGAGGATAAGTACAAAATGACAAATAATTTTAGGAAAACATGATCCTCATTTAAAAGACTTGTATATATTAATTGTTGTGAGGTACTTTTAAGATTCCTCAAGAAGTTATATTTCAACCATAATTGTTTGCAAAAGCTTGGCATTCATCTTTATATGGCATCATTTTTTTTCTCTCTTTAAATCAATTATTGTCATAAATTGCATATTTCACATTTGGAATAGAGGCTTTTTAGTAGGACCAGGAAAAAGCATTTTGACTTAAAATTCATATGCATTTGTTATTCAGAGATGAATTAGATCATGATTACTCTGCAAAGTTTCCAATTTTTGTTAGTCAAAGTGACCGGTATATAGGGGCCATGTCTTATATTGGAACCCCAGCAAAGACCCAAAAATAAACTTCTTTCTCTATAAAGAAGAGAAATAGAGTTGGATAGTCAGATCTAGAATATATAATTTTGTTGATGAAGGGTAAGGATCTCATTAATCTAGTGGAAGATTTTGACTAAGGTTCGCTGTCTTGTTACTGGACCCTATATCGGAACCATCCGATTATAGCATTGGTATGTGGTATTGTATGAGACAACGAGGCGTACTGGTTCAGTACTGGCTCTGGTACGGGGAACATTATGATGAAGAATTTCATCAACCTTCTACAGGCAAATGCTACTGCACTTAATAGGAAACAATGGAGAAGTAGAATTTGTAAACTCAGACAAGATGAAAGTGCTTGACAAGGACAATTGGCAATGCTTATGGTGCTATATTTTATTTGACAAAACTGATGGTTGTGGTAGCATCAATTGATTTTAACTCTGATATACTTATTTGACTTTCTAACATTTTACAAACAATCTGCCTTTCTTATTATCATACTAGTTGGATATGGTGTAAGCTATATATGAGCATAGACATATTATGTCATCTATGAAGTTCTTCAAACTTGTTATGATGACTTCCTGTGATCTTGGTGTATATACTAATTTTAAATGCTTTAATTTCTTGCAGATATTATTTTGGGATTGGAGAAATGGAAAGCAGGTGGCTTGCTTGGAAGAATCCCACACGGGTGATGTGACGCAAGTATGTTAGGTTGAAACTTAAAAAGAATGAATCATTTTTGTTTCAGCAATTGTTTTTGTTTAGAATGAGAGCAAAAATGTGTTTCTTGGTAATTGGTTCACCGTGGAAAGAAGTCGAAGCTTTTTCAAATTGCTGTCTTTTGGAAAAATATAGAAGTAATTTTTCTTTTTCCTTTGATCACTAAAGGGTATGGAATGCCATATTGCTTGGTATAGAGCATACCGTACCATATCGGTACGCTATCTCGGAGCATACTGACACAACCGTACCGTACCAAACTGCATACTGACATTACAGCAGGATTTTACTGGTAAGAGGTCCAGTACCAAGATGGCGAACCTTGCTAAAGAGTATATTTTGTAAGAGAGTGAAGGAGCGGGAACCAATTGTTATCAATTTTTTAAATATAATTCCTTTTTCAAACAAGTCTCCCCTTTTTTCTTCCTGAAGTAATTGGTTTGAGAGAAAAAAATGAAGCTGCATGATAATGGAACCTTACAGCTGTTGCCTGCCTGACATTCTCTTGTCAGGGTTTGTATGCAAGTCCTTGAAGTTTTTCGATGATGGTTTGCGTGATAATAATACGTGGAACTAGGAATGCATCATAGCAGAAATTTCTGTTTCAGTGGTGCTGGGGATCTCTTTGACATCATAATTTGAAGATATCATGCTTGTAAGACATAAAGAAACACATTAGACAATAAAAATAAGAGATTCTTGGAAGACAATTAGATGCATCCAACTCAATCCTTGAATAAGAATGAAATGTATGAGTTATTGGATTGGCATGTTACAATCAAAGTGCCAACATCTTCATCCGTAGTTTAAAAGATCTCATCTAAAGTCTAAAACACAAGGAAGGTGACACATCAGCAAGAGGTATGGCTATACACCACTTTCCTAAATCAATAAAGAAGAGATCAGTAGGAACAGTCAGCCTTCTCTCAAGGTGAAAGTCTCTTTGCAAAATACTAGAATGGATGAAAAGAATTACTTATAAGAAAGATCAAAGATGCTGAAATGACAAGGATAATAATGATGCGTATTGGAAGTGCATAGATGTCTTCAGAATGATGACCAGTTGTGGTAAAAGGTTGATAAGCTAATCTTTGTTGGGGAAGTATAAATTTGTCCAAACAAAAGCAGTGGAAAAGATATATCTGAAGGTGGAAGAAAGAATGCTTCCTATGGGCTTAAATCCAAGTACTGGGGCCCGTCCTTGTTTGCGTCCATGTCAATGCAGGATCAGGATGGACCTGAACAACCATTAACAACAAGAAGCAAGAGAAAAATATGGTGTGCTGGGATGCCAAGCCATCCCAAGTGTCGGGTCGCAACATCCTGGTCAGGATGGTAGACAACCTGGTTTGAGTGACCTTGGTTCCCAGACACATCCCGGTCAGGAAGATCATGGCTGGATGATTGGAGCATGGAAGACGACACTGGAGACCACTTGCATCATCTGATATCAGAGCATAAGGTACAAGTTTATGCTGAACAATCAGGATGATCACAATTATGGACTTAAAACCTTTTTTGTTGGACTCAGATATCTGATGCACATGCCATCTCCAGCAAAAGAGCAATGCTATTCTACATGGTTAGAGGAAAAGAGTGCACAAGCAATAAACTTGTGTACTAATTTTCTGGAATAGAGGCAACTAAAGTGATCGAGTTGTTGAAGCATTTCTACAATTTTTTTTTTTTTTTAGTTTTTCCAGTTCAAGTTCAAATTAGTCTTCTGTTTTTTGTTTTAGAGGCTTACTTGATTACTGTTTAGATTAGAACATTTAATATTTGGAGGGTTTAGATGAGAGTGTGATATGGCAAATTAGTGAGTAGCGGAGGCCTTGCTAGAAATATTGGCTGATAAGTGGGGATAGTTGATCCTATATGTCCTCCTTTGTCTTTAAACCCTAGGAGTGGGTGGTGACTCCTTTGTTTTTTGGAAATTTTCCTATTCAACCAAACAAGAGAAAACTTTTAATTTTTCTTTTCTTTTCTCCTATTAGTTTACTTTTATTTTCTTTAATTTTTTTGCGAACCAAACATGGCCAGCATATCTAAATGTCAGAAGTTCGACAGTGTAGATGCAATGACTTCTAGGTTTTTTCAGGGATTGTGGGTTGTTTACATTTTTAAGATATGTGAAAGTATAACCTTTAAGATCCTTGATTATTTTTCATGGAGACTTCAAACTGCTTTGCAACCTTTTGTCAATACATTCAAGAATGTCCGTGGGTATTCACATGTCCTTAGGAATAATATATCTTTTTGAGGTTTCTCCTAAAGTTTGCATTGAAGATAGAAAAAAATAGATATTTCTTTTATGAGAACATGCAATCCAGGGTAATCAACATTTAAAATTGAAACTTGTTGAGGAATTTGTATTGAGAAATTACCGTACGAAACATTTTTGACTTCATTTTCTTAATGCAATCTTAAACCCCTTTTTGTTTTTGATATTTCTTGTTATAAGGAACCTAAATAATATTTGTATTGTTTTCTAGATGTAGTTGTGTATTTAATTTTTCTTTCTACAAGAAGTAAATAATTCTGTATTGCTCCACATCCTCGAATATTATTTAAAGGTTTATTCAATTTTATAATTTTGTGAAATTGAGACACTTTAATCTGTATTAGTACAACATGTAGCTTGACTGTGGAATAACATTTTTCTGTGTTCCATACAGATGTCACAACTAGCTTCAAGAACTATACAGTTACTGATTTCTTTATTCATTAGGTTTATGCAGCAAAGTTGGCATCTCCATGTTATTTCTAAATTATCCCTGTGATCTCTGATGTCTGCCAGGTAGAATTCATTCCAGATCAGCAAAATAAGCTTATTTCTTCTTCTGAGGATGGATTGTTATGCCTTTTTGATACTGATGGACAAATTGATGATGATAACCATTTGGAATCAGTAAGTAATTAATGTTGATTTTATTGCCTTCTTGTAGTTTTATGCCATCCTGCAACAACTACAGTTACTTAAACTGGCACATGTTCTAAGGTGCAAGTAAAATCCTATCATTTATGAGTAGCAGGAATTTTAGTTAGTTTGAGCTATTTGAGATGACATCTGCTAGACCTACTTGCAGATGTATGCTAGTGTCACCTCCACACAGCATAATTTTGAAAATGCCCCCCTAGCTGTATGAAACTTGCATCTAATAAACATGGGGTCAATGATTTAAGGGGGCAGAGTATGGTTCATTGTAACATAGTTTTATTTTTATTTTTATTTTTTTTTTTGTGTATAATATATATGTTTTCCGTAAATTTAAAAACAAGGGACCCATCAAACTATAAAGCTATAGAGACTTGGCATTGAAACTTTAAAGAAACCATCTGATTTTTATCATGCATATTCCCAGCTATAATGAAGCGAATTATGATTCTGGTTATTCACAACCTTTTTACTTCATATGTGCATTTTCAATCTTTTTGGTCATGTGCAGGACTGTAAAATTAATGTTTCTCGATAACACTGGCTTCTTGTTCATTTTCAATTTTTTAATTTTCTGATATTAGTGATCACAAGTATTCAACTATTCCTGAATATTTAAGCATTGAAAGACAGAAGCATTTAATTTTACTGCATTGAAACATATGCATGGTGAAGGATTTATATCTGAATGTAACAGATGCCATTCCTTATTAATGGACAGGTGATGAATGTTGAGACTTCTATTGAGAAAATAGGATTTTTTGGGCAGATGAATCAAAAGCTTTGGTGTTTGACACGTATTCAAACATTAAGGTAACACTAGATGCATTGTTGGATTCAAGACACCATTATGTAAAACATTATCACAATGGAACTCTTGCGCTTTTAATTTTTCCAATTTTCTTTTCTTTTTTTCCTCCTTTTGATCTAGAGAGGATAGAACCTCGGGGGTGCAATATACTTACTTCATATGATGAGTTTCCACCAGTTATGACTGACTGAAGGATAATTCCAGCATATGCTACTTTGACAAACCAGAAATGTGTAGAGAATTTAAATTCGGAGGGTGACCTGGTATATTGACTGGACATATAGATCTTGGTGTAAACCATGGGGACAATTTCTTTCAGATCTTGAGGCTTTTCCATGAGTCAGATTTCCAAATTCACATGTTGATCCGTATCTGAATCGTCTATTTCAGGTGCTGGTGTCACTCTGCTGCAGTAAGACAAGCATTCCTATGATGCTTGCTTTTGTTTCTAAAAAGTGAACCCTTTGTACGAGCATATATACATTGCAATTAGTAAATAACAAGAAGATTGCCTGCATTCATTTGTCCGAATCTATTTCTGTTGTATCATGATAACTTCATTGAAGTGTTTTGATGGAGGGCTCATTTAGAAGTTTCAGGGTTACCTCAGGAATTGTTGCTGAATTTCCGCGAGGTGATTTCATGCAGTCTGAATGTAGGTAGACTTGATCTTTGTGATCAGTAAAGCATGCATAACCAGAATAGCCATACCCTTAAAACTTGTCAGTGAACTAAACTGTGGGGCTAATGCCATTAGCCATTCAGTGTACTATGCCAAAAATAAATGTTTAAATGACTTTTCTTTTATGTTCTTTTTCGGTCAAGGCAAGTAAAGGGCGATGAAAATTTTGGGGTATCTTGTCATAATATTCATGTTTAAGTCATGGAATGAGCACCCTATATATTTGTAATTTCATTTCATTTCCTTCAACTTTCCAGTATCCAAGCAGAGTATGCATGTTTTTATAAATGATGATACTTGAACAATGATATTTATTTAAAGAATAAGACTTTAAACATAGATAGCAAGGACAACACAAATATGGAGATGATTTCCGCTTCCAGAGTTGTGTACCTTCTGATATTCTTTTTAATACTGTTCTCTAGGCTATGTTTAACTGAGACATTGAAAATTTCTGTTCAATTTCTGTTCTTCCAGTCTCTTCTCTTCACTCAATGAGCTTTGCTAGTGAATGAAGCATGTGAAGTCCTTACAAATCTCTATGTAATCATCTTTCCTATTCAATATGCTTTCGCCTTGTTCTTATGGTTTTCTATTCTTTACAGTATTTGGGACTGGAAAGAGGGAAAAAGAGAAGTCAATTTCGAAGAAGCTCGCTCATCAGCTTCTGACAGATGGAATCTAGACCATGTACGGTTATCTGCCCTTATAATAGGATTCTTATGATCCATTTGAGTTCATAGTTACAAAAACCAATTCACTGTACAGCATTGTTATATTATTATTGCTGATTCTTTAGATTGGTTGCTTAGTTATTTCCTATCTTTCTAGATTTTGTCTTATAGCCTTATTATTATTATTATTTCCAAGATGATTTAGCGGTGATTTTAAAGCTCCTTTGGTGAATCTGTTTACCTGTTTCATTTTTGTGCTAATTTTTGTTCCTAGCCATGACAACTTAATTGCATGTGGTATTTGCTACATGATACCTAAAAGTTAAAATGATCTAATTGCCAAAATTGAAATTCTACCTGGGGGATTGAGCTGAAACTGAGATTTTACTAATTAGGAGCTGTGCATTTATATTTAATAGTGGTGATATCATAGTTTGTTGATCAGAAGTGTCGAGGAGTGTCATAAGCTGTCCAGAAGTGTCTGGGAAGCACTGCACCCAATACTAGTTATTTGAGTGGGCCTCCAGAAACTCCTGAAACCACTCACTAGGAAATTTGATTTCCTGTTTGAAATAAAGTATTCAAATTAGAAGAAACCGAGCTATTAGAGCCCTAGAGCCCAATAAAGGCATTAAGCCTGCATTGCTGGCCTTTTCTTTCACCAGCTATGGCTGTTGACGAGGCCCTGTTCGGGTGGTTCTTTGCTGTCCTTTGTCATACCAAGGTCTCTAGACCAGTTTTGGTCATACACCTATACATACACATGCATTTTTTTTTTTTCGCCCCCTCCTATTCATGCTTCCATTTTGTGCCCAAGAACCATATAACTCATGAATTTTGATTTGTGAAGCATACACCATGATATGATTTACTTCTCTGGCATATAATCCATCTTAAATGTGATCAGAGCTACATATCAAACCATGTTACTCTCCTTTCATTAGACTCTCTCAAGTCCAGAGAATCCCAGCGGATTCATGAGTTTTCGGTCATACAGCTGACAGCATTCTCTTCCTTCCCATTTCATTGAGGAAAATTGGGAAGTTTCCTCAGTTTGTTCTGCCACAAGGCTTTACTTACAATTTCATCTGCTGACATGAAGCTTATTGCTCCACTTGATCTTTTTCATTTGAACTCCGCTTCTCCAGGCTCCTACCCTCTTGCCTGTCTATAGGTGGATTAAATGATTTGTTGTCCTTCATTAGCATGTTTTCTCCTCATTATAACTTGACAGAACAATGTGATTTTAGATTTCTAGGTATCAGGCTCAAGCTTCATACCTCAAGTTGCAGTTACCGGCAAGGAATATGGTTTCCTTTGTCATTTAATATCCTGCATAATAGATTATTGAGAGTAGTTCTGTAAACTGGCATACCAAGGTAAATATCCTGATCAAATTTGCTTCTTTTCACTTTGTTCTTCTGTTTTCTTGTTTGGCAGGTTGACTATTTTGTTGATTGCCAATACTCCAAAGTTGATGACCGCTTATGGGTGATTGGTGGTACGGGCTCAGGGACACTTGGTTACTTCCCCATTAGTCATGAACCACTCGGAGAGATTGGGTCCCCAGAAGCTATTCTTGAAGGTGGCCATGCAGGGATAGTAAGAACTGTATTACCTGCTTCATGCAGTCATGGCGGCCTTGCCCAGACCAAAGGTATTTTTGGATGGACTGGGGGTGAAGATGGTCGCTTATGTTGCTGGTTGTCGGATGACTCAATAGAAGGAAACCGGTCATGGATCTCCAGTGCCCTAGTTATGAAATCGCAGAAGGCACATTGTAGAACCCGACACCATCCGTATTGAAGGAGATCTGTGGGACATGGCTTCCTGGTTTAAAATATGCTGTAAAACAAGTTTTTCCGTTTTCTATTTGTTAAACGGACAGACATTTTTGCTCCCTCGGTTTGAATGTGAAAGTGATAGCAAGCCAGAGCATTGCATTGAGGCATATCAGATGTATGTTATCGGCATGCCTGCCTGTTGATGTATTGGTTCTTTGGCATTAGCAAGTTGTTTTATGGGCATCTGTCCATTAGGCTTGGTGCATCTGATTTCTTTTTGCAAGTTAAATCAGATTTTTGTAGCTATTGGAATTTTTAATTTTTATGATAATTAAACCTAGGAATTTTCAAAATCAATGTTCTGGTGCTGTGTAGCTATTGGAATTTGAAAATATTTTAGAAATTGAAATCCAGGGCATCTCCAGCCACAACGGCTGTTGCCTGAGCTTGTGGCGTGGTGGACAACCAATGACCCTTCTTTGCCAGAAAGAAGAGAAAAATCACATTAAAAAAAAATATTTATTTGCGAAGTACAAACCCTTATATAAACTTCTCCAGCATGGCGGTTGGCATCCGCAAACGCTTGCTCGCTAGAAGAGCAGAGAAGCAACAGTTACATCAAAAATACCAAAGCATTGGAGGTACTCAGCTGATAGAGTCAAGTTACAAGCAGCAAAAAACAGCATTGTCCCTCAAAACGGTATCAAGAGACGATATTTAGGACGCCATACAAAGCTTTCTCACTCACGCTAAGGAGTTCAAGTAGAAAGCAATTGCAACAGACTGCTGACTGATAAACAGGAACCATTCACACTGAATACCTGCTACGACCCTTAACCTTACAAATTATAATTTCCATTGATACATAAAGGATGGCACCCCCTTTCCCCTACTTAACCATAAGACTATATAGTTATATATGCTCAAATCATCAAGGAGAAAGAGGATACTCTTAGTGCACTAACAATTTGGCATCGGCACGCCACACGTGCTGGCCACCTTCTTACTGTTCTTGGAGTTGATATAATTCTGCAGCTTGGGGTTCTTCTTATACTGGCAGAAGCAAGGCGTTTGTTCCTTCAGCTTAGCACAGCAGGCGGCGGTGGGCGGTGCCGACGACAGGATGGCTCCTGCGCATGGGCTCAGCTCCATGGGGTTGCAGGTCACCGACAGTGTAGTCGGAGCTCGGCATAGGAGAAGAGCTGTGATAAACAAGAAGAAGAGTGCTGACTTCATGTTAAACACTCAACCAAAAAAAAAAAGTAGAAGAAGATGGTGATGAGAAAGGGGAGAGGAATGTAAATGGAGGATGGGGAGAGAGTAAGAGAGGAGGGTCCTATATAAAGACCATGGTGGCTCAGGGGAAGGAAAGAACAAAGATGGCAGCACTATGAGATTCCAACACACTTCAAATTTTGTAGACAATGGAGCCGAATGGCAGGGCCCTTTCACGTGGGTTCTTGCACTGTTCTTATGAGTTTGAATTTGGACGTACGTAGTGCTTTGAAGTTTGGTCCCTTGGATGATATCTTTTGTTGTGGAGGTGAGAAAATGGTTCATGAAAAGTTACGCCACATACCATAATCACATCCAATTGCCATCTAATTTGTTAGTGGGGTTTAAAGTGTCCTAATGATGTGATTAGGGTGGAAGCATGGTGGACCTCATCATGAATCTGTGTACAGGGCTCGGCACACTTTAGAAAATGCCTGAACTTTAATGGTTCCTTTGATGACTTTTGGCTGCACCATAAAGGCCCACTGCTACGACAATATGAGAAATTTAGAATTTATTATATGAAACAATACACGATCTATTACCAGTAATCTTAGGTCTTCGTTCGATAGAAAGTTTTTCTTGAGTAGTGGTGGAGGAAATAAGGAACTTCTCCAATTTATTAATGCATCAAGGTGAGAATGCATAGATCAAAATTTAGAGTAGTTTTGAAGAATTTAGAGAGCTGAAGGGATTGAGGCCGCAAGGAGCAACAACAGCATGCATTGAGAATGTCGTATGACAAAAAATCGGTACCCTTCAGACGAGGACTGCTCTCATTCCCCTTTTGATCTTAGCTTAGGTTGAGAATTTCATGTGACCGACGTGGCTGAATCATGTTTAAATGCTGACACGCCCCCTAAAATTAAAGCTGATAGCTTCTAGTTTATCTCACTTAATTCATGAGATATAGTTTTTTTTTTTTTTAATTTATTTTTTTTTTATGGAATTAGGATTGGCTCGACCCTCGTACACAGCGGCGAAGCCAGAAAAATTTTCTAAGGGGTCACCATTTAAACAATAAATATAAAATAATTTAGATAATAACATAAAAATATAAAATTTCAATAATACAAGCAAAAAATATCACCACACTATTGGGAATCACACATCTTAATTCCACATTCCCGAAACTTCTTTAGCCTTTTCAAATTTTTTTCTATTCATTCTTCAAAATTTTGTTAGGGTCCCTAATAATTTTTTTAATTTTCACCGAGGTCCCTTTAATAGGGACCCTTAAAAGTTTGAAAATTATATCATAGCAGTAAATATATATATATATATATATATATTTTCAGGGGGTCCCCCCTCCCTCAACAGCATGTGGCTCCGCCACTGCTCGTACACCGTGCAGCCTTAACCTGCTGCAGTTGAGAGGAAAATAGAAAAATAGTTCTAGGAAGCAATTGAGATTGGGAAAAAAAAAAAGGTGTGGTGCATCAACTCCCCCACGCCATCTATGGCCTATTCCTAATTGATACACTCCTACTCTATCAAAGGTCTATTCCTCATAGACACGTCGACTTGTAAAATCCCATCAATCTCTATCAACTTGAGGCGCTCTATCAAATACGAATGGTGTGAGCCCAGTTAGCAATATAATATATCAACTCTTGTGAATCTCACCAACAGTCCCCCCTTACCATATAAGAAATGCATAACCAAGTGGATTACCGCATGGGTAAATTTGTGGAAATACGATGGGATATTTTGGGGGTAAAAACCCAAAAAAAGGAGTCACGGGGAGGAGTCGGACTTTGCGAGTACTCTGCATGGCAGATATAGAGACAACACGAGATCACTGTAGTTGTTTTGGTAAGCTCGAGGTGTCCACTGTCCTGTCCGTGTGAATGGGCGCTGGTTACGTGCTTGATGCCACGTGGACACTGGACAACAGACAAGGAGACCGCATAGAGAGAGAGAAGAATCCACGGGATCGCAGCTTGAATTAGTCCATGAGAAAAGAACGCAAATGTCGTCATCCACAGATTGGCCTGACTCGGAGAAGCCCCTTTTCCGTCATATGTCCCGATCATCTCTCCAAGCATCGATCTCTTCATGCAGATCAGGGTGGTACAATGATAACTATAACATGTGTGTGTGTGTGAGAGAGAGAGAGAGAGAGAGAGA
Organism: Elaeis guineensis; assembly: GCF_000442705.2. Classification (NCBI taxonomy): domain Eukaryota; kingdom Viridiplantae; phylum Streptophyta; class Magnoliopsida; order Arecales; family Arecaceae; genus Elaeis; species Elaeis guineensis. The sequence continues at coordinate 104,775,692 of NC_025994.2, forward strand.
GTTTAGGTGCTAACATGTCTGATGACTAAGCCCCCCAAACGGACACTGACCTATTTCTCTGAATAACTAGACTTCAGCTCCTGCCATGCACGCGAAAATGTGAGGTAGGAGGAGAAAAATAAAGTGAAGAGTCTAAGTTTAATGGTAGAAGAAGACCAGGTCTCGTGATGAACGGAAGCAGGTTCAGGCCAAGAAAACATCATTAAGAGTGCCAAGAAAACTTTTTATGCTGGATCATCAACAAAGGTCATCAACATATGACAATATCCTAGAAGGTGTGGAGTGGAGTACATAAAAAGAAAATATCAGACTGGTTGCAAACTTTACCATTCAACCATCCAACAGGAGGAAATGATGGCTGATCTTAACGTGCATGGGTAGAAAGTAAATCTAAATGAAGAGTCATTGGACATTCTAAATGAGGTTCATAAACCAAACGATATTATGCGGAGCTGCCAAATTAGAAAACAAAGAAGGCAAGACGGAATATAGCTCCTTGGTGGTGCACAAATACCGGTCAAAACCACATCTATCATAATTCATTGCTCAATGGGAATCCATTTTTTTCCCTTCTTTTCATGTAGCATCAATCCCCCAATAAGAACTTTCTCATCAACTATTAACTAGTATCATAATGAACCAAGAATACAAAGATTAATGTTTCATCTGGATAAAGTATTGCATCAGATATGTGCAGAGAAAAAGTACACTATATCACATTCCCCTACTTTTTCTAATCTCAGTGGATGATAAATCAACACGGAACCTCTCGGCTGGTATGGAGATAAACATGTCCTTCAATTCTTCAGGAATATCAAAATCTTCAAGAACCTACAAAATGACAATAGTCATGGTTAATTGTCCTAGAAATACCGTATAAAACACACCTAATTCTCCCTATATATATATATATATATATAACTATACCTTGAAAACTCCATCAACCTTTCGACCACCCACAAGAAATTTGGAGCCCGTTCTTTTGCACTCAAGAAGTATTTCCAGCATTTTACCATAATCACCACCATAATATTTAGGCTAAAAATAGAATAACAGAATCTTATTTAGTATGCATTATACAAATCAGTCATGTTCCATCCACGTTCTCTAGGTTACAAGGAAAAGCAAATTTATAGCTAAGATTATAAAGACTTGACTAACAGAAACCACTTTCAAGTAAGAAAATCTATATCATATAAGAAGAATATATTAACAGGTCCAGTAGTTCAAGAAATTCCTCCATGTAATAAAAATTTAAAAATTGATGCATCTTTTCTGCACCTACCTTCTTTCATTTCCGAAGTGAAAGTGACTAGGCTTGCCTAATTTTTTTCCTCCCCCCAAAAAAAGAAAGAAAAGAACTGATACAACATATTAAGTGTTCAGAGGATGAAGAATTACATGTGTTCAAGATTTAAAATATAAAGATAAACACTTCCTGATTCACGTATGACGTATAAGCACAGAAATTTCTCCAACTTAATATTTTCAGCAAATGACTTAAAATATGAAGATAAACACTTCCTGATTCACGTATGACATATAAGCACACAAATTTCTCCAACTTAATATTTTCATCAAATGACTTTTATTATGTTCACAAAACATGACTTTCCTTCTGCTGATTTTATTTTACATCATAAAAACGAGTACCAGCGTTGGAAAGAAGAATGACATCCATCATGACACTAAACATCTTACAAAATGTATATTATAAAATAATGCTAGTTACCCTGTTAGTCAAGTTTGGGATAAGGATGCACTGCAAGCAGTGAGTCCCCAAAATACATGAAATATGGTCTGTAGGATTTTAGGCACTGTAGACCAACTTCGTCCATGTGGAACTTCATTTGGGATTCTCCTTTGTTAAATTTGAACTGGATTTGCCTTCAAACCCAGTTGAATGTTGCTAAGTGCACCCCCCTCTCTCTCTCTCTGTCTCTCTCTCTCTCTGCACCAAACCTTCAGTCTTTTGGAAATACTAGACATGCTTGCATTTGGTACATGCAAATGAATGTGATATTTTGATTGGATTTCAGGATTAGACACAGTTGTGCGACTTCCCTTTCGAAACTCCTTTTCTATTAAAAATAGAATAGAACATCCATTGAGATTCTCCATACACAATTCACGAGAGAAGTAACAAAAGTTACAAAATAGCACAATATAAAAGTGGGTGTATTGCTTCTCAATTTCCACTATAACAGAAATTGAGGGCAAGACTGGAAAATTGAGCAAGTTCATAACTAATCGACAATTGGTGAGTCCAGAGTTCTATTGCTGGATCTTAACGTTTGGAGCATTATAGGCCACTAAAATGTCACCTTGCATAGATTCAAGAAATTTTGGCGAGTTCATCCGGGGCACCATAATAAACAGAAATCTATAGAAAATGAAACTAGGAACTAAGAAAAAACACGTTGAAATATATTTATGCAACATAAGAATGAAGGCAGTAGAAATAATCAGCTCTTTGTTCTAACGAATTGGCTTCAACAAGTGTCTAAGCTAATTATATGCCTAAGGAAAATTTCTTTTTTGGTAAAAAAAGGATTTTTTAAAGCCAGTGAGCTCTTACATCAATAAGCCTTGCAGCAGTGTCCACGCCAATTACAAAGGCACTTCCGGGAAAAAGTTCTGCTTTTTTATAAAAATAAGGCTGATTTGAAATAATAACAGTCTTCCCTGCATTGAAGAATGGGAAGTATAAAATATGACACCAAATACTGAAATTACCAATAAAATGAGACATCACTCAACATATTAGTAAATCAAGATATAAGAAGTCAAGCATGAAGTACGATATATGGAGAAAGATTTGGTTTTCTATAAAATATGTTAACCAGCTATTGCAATGTCCATAATCCAAAGAATTTCGTAAGAACCACAGCCATCCACATCAAGACATGAGAGACCCTCAAATGCGTATGAGCAGATGCAATCATAAGGGCACATAAACATGTCCAGAGCAGATGCTTTAAGATCTTATAGGCCTGCCATAGTCATCCTTGAAAATATATGGTATAGTAAAGAAATTTCAACATCCAGAACACTTTTTCCAATGAAACTCGTATGCTCTTCAGTCTAGTCAAAGTAAAATTTAAACTTATTTTATGGTACAACCACCTTTTTCAACAATTGGCCAGCCCCAAACGATCAATTCTGCACATCCTTTATATTAGCTAGGTACTTGTGTATTTTTGTGATGTGACATTGTACCTAGCATTTTGCTACTTATAAGAGCATAACCATCCTCAAATTGTGCCTAGACATATGATAAAGCATCTATCACAAGTCTGCCAAGCATCCATATAATTCTTGGTACAAAAGTCCAAAACTTATGGACATCTATTTAGCAACATACCCAATTAATGTGTTTCAAAGATTGTTACCAACAAATAAAATTCATTTTTAAATGAAATAATTGTCAACAGTGCTCTTTCCACGTTGAAATTAATAAAACCTCGAGACAACAGTAATAAATCTGTGCAAAAGAAATGTTTCTTGATGATTGCTTCCACTTTTCTCGTGTCCAGGGATCCATTGTTTATATGCCATCAAGATAATGGCAGGTAGCACTATATTTCTGTCCCATTATTTTCATCGATGTATTAAACTTTATGCCTGTTGGTAAGTTGATGCTAACAAAAGAAGTTTCCTAATCTTAACACAATTTGATGATGAAGCTTGAGTAAGAAGCTTAACTAGTTCGTTGAATTTTAAAATCTAAGCTACTATATAGAATGGAACTGGGTTTTGCACAAATGTATTGAACAAATAGCACATGATCTTGAAGTACTCGGTATGAAACATAAACATCCAAAAAAGACTTTGAATAGCTTCTACATGATGAGCATGGAAAGAAGAATTTTTAAGCCATTAAAATAATACATATCCAAAACAGCACAGACCTGCCTTCTTAAATTGTTGGACTCGAGTTTTAATTTCAGCTACTGACAGAGGAGGCTTGTCTGCATTGACTGCTGATATCTCAAAACATGGAAGCCCATCACCACAAATACTACAAGGAAAAAACAATAGAGATACAATTAAAGTAATGTTTAGTAGTTATGTCTAGATAAACAAGGATATGAGTGTAACTAACAAAGAGTGTGGTGGGACCAGTAGGGCCAAGATTTAAATTCTTGTACATAATGCACAATGAGGTGGTAAAAAGATTCAAACTATTATTCAAAGCCACAAATGATTTCAGCAAACACCCCCACCCCCTCTTTTTTTTTTATAAACAAAAAAGAAAAAAAAAAAAGAAACATTATAGCTTGTTCAACTTCTGAAAGAATCTATAAGTTTTATCTAGGTATATAACATTACAAAGTTAGGCCATGAAGATTGCAGTAAAAAGATTTCGGTTGAGGTGCATACCTTGATGCAATTTCCAAAAGTCTTAGATGGCCATCATGCAAAGGATTAAATGAACCAGATAATATTATCTTCCTTTCTGAATGAGGTGTTTGTGTATCTACAAGCTCAGATGAACCATAAGATTATAAAACAGCATTAACCTATTTAACTATGATTACAAGCAGTCCAATCAATAATAAACAGCTGATGTCACAATACCACAAGAGAAATAATAAATTTTCATGCATAATTTCCCATCAATAATTTGTTGTAACTCCTGGTCCTCGTCGAATTGTTTTTCACATTCATTGGGCATCTCAGACTCATGTAACTCCGACTTAAAGGTCGCAGAAACTTTGCAGGCATCTGCAATTGCCTTGGAAAAGGTAGATGGCAGTTATTCAGGATAGTTCCAAACACCACAATCAACAATAACAAAATATAAATATGGTAAATGCAATAGTTTGAGCTTCTTTTAGATCATAGGAACATATCCTCAATAGTTCATGCAAGATTCACAGACTCGATACCGGAATCTGTGCCGATTACCGGCCGGTACCGTACCATACCATACCGTATCGATAATAAAAAAAATAAAAAAAAATTTCATCCAACAGCACAAAAATTTTTAAAAAAAAATCGAGCTGAACCGATCCCGAACCATACTGAACCAGATCAAACCGCCCAGTATTGGATGGTTCGGGCCAATACCATACCGAATTGATTGGTTCGGTCTAGTAAAGCCATTTTCTGAAAATCCGGCTTGAATCGGACCGGTTCTCCATCGATACGGTACGAGGTGTATCGGCCAGTTTGGACCAGTATGGAATACCATGAGTTCATGCTTCTTTTAGATCTTAGGAAGAAGTAGAGTAATTTTTTGTTTTAAAGATTCATCCTAAAAGATTCAATTAACATTAACAGTGGATAAAGTGTTATAAATGATGAACAGTTCATTAAAGGATGACCGAAAATAACAACATTGAATATCTAATGCCATCTACAATAGATACCCAACGGTAAGGAGCTATCATGTCCTTTTCCTCTCAGAGATCTTGGGGGGTAGCCTCTATTGCATTGTGTCACAACATTTTCATGGAGATTAAAGATGTTATAACAGAATCATGCATTGACATACTTAACAGGATATAAACTTATTTTTAAATTGAACAATTCTGCCCCTCAAAGTATTAATTTGATTTACATGGTTACCTAAATGCCCATTGTTTCTCCAAATATTTCGATGGTGGTTGCCTGATACTAATATCTTCAACCATAGTTATCAAAATGCAGCTTAAATGGCTATATGTTACCTAGTTATTTAAGAACTAGCCAACTAAGCATCTCATTACACAAAAGCAAGATTGCAATCTAGAACAAGGAACATAGCTATCATGACAGAGTTTTGAAAAAGGAAAAGCTCCTGGTAGATAATATAATAAAAAGTTGAAATTGACTATTACATCTTACCTTAAGTAAAAAATGACTAGAGACCTTGTCTTCTTCTTCTCGAGTCCGCAAACCCTAACCAACATATAAAATGTTTAATTAATCTAGTAGAATCTATTGGAGAGAGAAAACAGGAAGTGGATACCTTCAATAAAGTAACATCTGAGGTCCATAGGCGATCGCAAGTTCGTGTTGACAGGTAAAATCTGCATGGTTGAAACAAAAAGGTTAATGGGAGAATAAAAGAGAAAAGAGCCAAGGCACTGTAAAATGTTTATCAAATATGCACTACATAAGTATGACAAGCTGAAAAGCAAGGACAATTAATTGACGATATATATCACGAAAAACATAGTTATAGGCATCTTGTCCCAACAATTTGGGTCAGCTTTACGCACCCTTATTTTCTGGTCATTTGTTATGAAAGGCAATCTGAAATTGTACTGCAATCTATTATAAATCCTTTCTCAAAACCTTAGCTCAGATCTTCTGCTCCTTTTTGAAGGTCCCTCAAAGCAGGTTTGAGTACCTTGAACTAGGGCTACTTTAGTTTGCCACATATGTTTAGACCATCTCAATTAGTCATCGACATTTCATTCTCAAATGGTTCTATTTCTACACCTCCTTTAGGATAGACTAATTCCTTATCCTATCGTTCAAGGTTCCATCCCAACATTCTCGTTTCTACCATGCAACATTGCAGACACATTTGAAACACTCTATAATTCTGAATCACAAGGCACGGTGATGTTAGTCTGAATCCAATCACACAGTGATGTTGCCTTCTTTATCACCCAATAAAAATTCTTGGGTTGTCTTCATCTTTCTCTCAAACCTTTTATTGATAAATCTGACATGTTTAAGCCAATTAATTCTGACTGCAGCTAAGAAAAAATACAAAAACCACATTATAGACATACAAAGGATCTGAAATACCATAGTACAAGGGCATAGTACAAGGATGATATTGTACGTACTGCAGTATAGCCCTATATCTAGTCATGGGTTATCCAACACAGACAACACCAGTGTAGATATGGGGACATAGGCACACGGTACAGGGTTGTATGATGCATTATAGCACGGTCTGTACTAGAATCCTTGCATCCAAATAATATTATTGTATATATGGTCACAATATAATTCCTTTTCTATATTTAGCAACATATTTTACTCATTCATTATACTGTCCTACCAGCTATTCATGTTGTTGCTGGTAAGTATCACCAACCATATCCTCCCTGGGTTGCCAGACAGAGAAATATAGGATCAGCGATATCTACATAAAAACACCTAGTGCAAGAAGAAACACTTTCATTTCTATAAGCAACTTCAATATGATGCGAAAATTTCATGTCCTAGACGGAAGGGAAAAAAGAGAGAGAATATAAAAAAAAATACCTATGATCCCCATGTTTTGGATGTGTGGTAGCCAAAGACCCAGTAAATCCAACACCTAACACTCGTAAACCTATTCATAAAAATCTCAAATTAGTTGTATTTAGCACAAATATATCATGTAGAAGCACCAACAAGCATGACAAGAAAAACCATGAATTCTATAATAGTACATTTCAAGTTCAAGAATCTACCATAGAAAAAGACTCTCTTAGAATTTTATGATTTTAATAATTGACTACTAAATATTTCCTTCAAGAATTACTACCATGGATATGGACCTGCATTAAGGGTTTTTCTGAAGGAAAAAAAAAACCTCAGCTTTGACTTTCACAGATTAAATGCAGTATTTTTAGTTATTTCAAAGATCAGGTAAGGTATTCTTACATGTTGTATTGCAGTTCCATCAGCAATGAATAAAACATTGCAAAATATAAAGGCCATTTAATAACCATAAAATAGAAGCAAGCTAAATGTTGCAGGTAATAACTACTAATTATGCTTTCCACATCCAAAAATTCACACAATAAGACTAGAATGCAAATGCAACAGAACTGAGCTTCATCTCATAATAGATGAAGTTAACTGTTGTCTGTAAAACATAGCATATGATCTTTAGAAACTCAAGCGATGGTTGTCGAACCTGGTCTAGAAAGTTTCAATGCACGATTGTATGCTACTAATGCCATTTCCTCAGCAGTTTGTTGGCTGGCGAATTGTGCGGGAATCTGAACATAGGACGTGCACAAAATGAACTCAAACATTAAATGCTTGACATCTCATACTTGAAACAAAAATTTTATCATGTGCGAAACATATAAAAGTAAACCATTACATGTTAATTTGACCCCAAAAAAAAATATTCATAAATAACGATGCTTGGAAGGAACATGTAGATTATAAATCTACATGTTTATAAGAGCATGTAGATTATAAATCTTGAGGCTTCTTGAATGAACATGTAGGGTTTATGTGAAAGAATGGATGCAATTCAATTCCTTGTGAGAGCCATACCTGATGACTCTGTTTAGATCACAACTAAATGTACTAAACAATTCGTCCATCAAGTTTGCGTTCTATATATGTAATCAGCCTTTAGAAACATAAGTTTACTTTAAAAAAAGAAAGGAGATTTAAATAGTCATGTAGCATATCTAGGATACCAATCAAATGATTGAACCCTGTTAGAGCCACTTGATCGTTTCATGATGAAATTTTATATCAGCAATGGTTGTTTAGTTGTTGATAAGGTAGCCTTTTTTTGTAAAAAATATCATCATAACATCATCGATCATGGTAGAAGATTTTTAAATCCAACGGATGTACACAGGGAAAACGGAAGACGCACTATGAAAAGATGAAAGCTACAAGGAGAGGCATATGCATTTGTTGGCCCAAGAACAAAGAGAAATCTAAGAAAGAATTATCATAGAGTCAATGGAAAATTCTTCAAATAATGGGTCAACAATAGCAAAGGAAGCATTTATCAATCACCGAAACAGCACGATCTAAAAGAAGGATTAACCTACGTGGCAATATGAGATTCTAATTAACCATCAAGCACTCCAGCATGCCAGTTCTCAAACAAATTCCCATGGGATAGAAGAGGGGGAAAGAAAAAGGAGGTAATAGATCGAATACCTTGCCGAGCAACTGAGCCATGGAGGTTCTGGAGTAGGGAACGACGACTTCGAGAATGGTGTTAGAAGCTCCGGGAACGGACATCATCCATCCAAGCGCCTGCTACCCAATATCCATATCATCCGTAAACCGATATAGATGGGGGCGAAAAATATCAAGGAAATGCGCGCGAGAGAGAAGGAAGTAAGAGAGCGGGGAGACTTGGGGACCTGAGAAGCTCCGCCAGAGAGGTAGATAACGGCCTGTGTGGGGCTGGAATGGATGGCTTCGACGAGGGAACGAATCCACCCGTCCATCATCTGACTCCCCTTTGGCCTCCTTGGCTTCTCCCTCTCTCGTTCTGTTCTTTTCTGCGCCCTGTATGCTCGTCCGGCAGCGTCTGAATAAGCTCGCGGTTGAGTGTGATCAGATGCCCTTATTTTTTTTTCACTCTGATTTTCGGGCAAATATTTAAGGCCTCGCCTGGGCGGCATGGTTTCTCGACGCGTTTTTAACCCTAATGGAATCACATTAGAAACGGGGTAGCCTGTGGGACAGGGTGCTTTATTCTGGACATAAGTGTCTCAGGCCAGGAAGTACGGTTTGGAATTGCTAAACCAAACAGTTTAATCCGATTCCCAGTAAAATTAGATATCAACAACGCTTTTTTTTTTTTTTTTTCCAATAAGATGGATCATTTGTATAATTCTTATGTGGATACATTCATAAACATCAGAAAATTTTTGAGTGATCTTGAGATCTTACTCGTATGATCCAAAATGACCGTTTTGAATGCTCTATAATAAATACAGCCATCCACTCAGTTGTCAAAATCGATCAATATGACCGCTATGTCCCAATAAGAGAGAGACAGCATCATCCTGCACACACATCTAGATCCAAGACATTATTATGGCTAAATCATCCTCAATAATTATATGGTCCATAAATAAAGATGATCCCAACTCACACAGCCCAAAGCTCCACGGCAGAAACCAAGAGCTCATAAAGATGAGTGTCTCCAACAGCTACAAGTCTAGAAGCAAGATTCCAGATCATTTACTTTTGTCTCTAATATTGACGTCAAAGATGTCTTTGAGATGTATTGAAGGAGATAACTCTCAAACGATAAATATCCAACGGATCGCTATGAGCAAGATAAAAATCTCAGATCTTAGAAGACTTTAAAGTCGCATTAATCACGATCTTAAAATTACATTAGTCACTTCAACTCTCTTTAGGATGTATCTCATTGAATATCTCCTAACCTCAAACAATAGACAATCAAATTTGCTAGATTATGTGAGCTGCTCTAATTTCAAATATATTTGTTTGCTTGAAAATTTATTTTTGTTCCTAGAAACTCTAATTTTGTGCTTGTTTATGTTATTAAGAAATTAATAAATTTGGGGAAAAAAATCAACTAGTTTTCTAGATTTTTTCCATCCAAGTCTTTTCCTGTAAAAAATCCCATTTTTCCATGACCATGGATTGTTACAAATGGTCATCATTATTTGGTTAATTGAAGAATTAACTAGAAGCTAGCCATACTAATCTCTCTCGGAATCATTTTGGATCCTGAACTAGAAGGATCTAGAAGGCATCCATTTTTCTCACCCAGAAGACCCGCTAAAGCATAATATCAAAAATGTAGAACCACACCAAACACACAACTAAGACCCGTTAGTTTTTTCAGAGACAAACAACAGTGATCAGACTTCCTTGCAAAGCAGCAGGCCACCTTTTCATGAGCTGCCACACCGAGTAATGTAACATTCAACTGCATACTCATTTCGTTCAACTCGCTCCAGCGCAGCATTCATCCCTTTCTCTTCTTCTGTTCCCTGTACAGCACCAGTGCGTCACAGCTTACACACCGGTCAAAAGTATCCATTTCGGCCCCATAATCTGCTAAAAGTTCCACCCACACCTACAGAGCTATCACATCTCAATTTTATTTTTTGAACAAACTAAAATTCCACAACTAAACTACCTCGTTAACAAATATCTGTTCCACTTGTTTAAAGAATAGAATACCGCTTCTAATTTGGACCACATAACCAGATAGAGATCCCTAAATTTCTGAAGATGTACGAATAAACAACTGTAATTGCAAGAGTAACAAGACCAAAGAATGCTGGATTAATATCAAAGACTATGGGAAGAATGAGAAACATTCTGCGATTACAAAGATCTTTCGTCTCTGTAGTATTTTAAAGAACATCAGCTCACAGCCGTAACCCTGTTTACCAGCTCCCAGCAACCTCTGATGAAAAAATGATGTTTGGCCCTCGAAGAAAATTGACAAAAACCATCTCCATGGATGATGCGAGATAACCACAGCCACAAGGGAGCCGTTTCAATAGTAGAAAAACACCATTAGCAGAACTTTTTCACCTTCAGCCCGCTTGTTTTGGAGAATCATCATGGCCTTTCCCTTTTACTCTTAACATGTCCCCAAAGCTACCCCTCATGATTCGCTGGAACCGTGTACCATCTTGTTGGGTTGGTGGGCTGGGCTGCTGAGAGGCCACATGCTCTAGTTCTCCACCCTCTTTCTTTCCAAGAAGGCTACCCTCGCCGAAGAAGCTACTCATGGAGGATGCAATGCCAAGATGAGCTCCCATCACCTTGCTGATGCTTTCAAATGTTCCTCCTGACCTTTCCTTCGTTATAACCTCCAATGCTTCCTTGTGTGCAGGATCAAGCGAATCCGGGTCCTTTAGTAGATTTTGAATGGCAGGTAAGAGGAAATCTCGGATGCTGGTTGCAGGAAGATCTGCAGCATATTAAAAGGTTACAGAAAGAAAATAATCGCATTGCAGAAAATATAGTGCACCAAATAAGCTTGACTATAACAAAATGATTCAATTGCTTGCTAGAACTACCTAGTCTCACATCATTGATTAAAACTTACACATCACAAGTCGTAAAACTCTATTGTTCAATCAAAATCACTCTTGCATTGGATTTCATTTCCCATAACAAGGATGCAAAAATAAATAAATAGAAAACAGAAAGAGAAGTGCATTATCAGAAAAAAGCTGCCAGCATTCTCCAACTCCAACTAGCTAGACAGCTGTGTTTCCCCCAGCATGCAAGTGGTCAGTTCTGGGTTTAATGCAATGAGAATTAAGCGTGCATGTAGATCACTGACTGGTGTGTCTTGGCCTAGAACCCAGATATGATGGCATGTCTACATGCCCAAGGCGTCTTCCAATAAGCAACCAAAAAGACCATTTTGAATTGAAGCAAACTGACATTATTCAATAGGCTAACATCTGAAAGGGAATTAGTCCATCCAACTGGATCATTGTAGCAGGATTATGCATCTTATAGGTCAGAAAAGTGGGGCATGAATATTTTTCATTTTCCATGAGCAAGCAAAGAAATTAAAAACCATAAACAATGCACAAGTGGAATGCCAATGCAAAATCTTCAAGCAATGTTACAGGTAATGTTAAGTTAAGAAAATGAGACAAAATGTCATTTAGTCTAGTGAAAACAATTGAAAAGATAATAAAAACAAGGTAATGTAATTATGGATCTCAGATTGCATTAATAGGCAACCAAGTATAGGTTCAATCGATGAATACAACAAATGAACGTGAAAGGCAATATCATTGGATGAATCAACCCGAGCCAGATACAAAACTAAGAAAAAAATGGCAATGGGATTGCATATTGTGGAATGTGGATGATTCAAACACAAGACTTAGACCTTGCTAGGTGATGGAGACTGAAAGTTGTTAAGAAAAAGAAGAATAGAAAAGAAAGCATGGTTTTGGAACCAAGGATACAAGTATTGGTATGTTTACCGGTTGTATCGAACCAGATTGGTGAAGGACTAGAACTTGGAAAGACACTCGTAGGTACCTGTTTCTTGGCAAACTGAGCTAAACCGAGGGGTGCTTCTTGATATTGACTGAAACTAAGCAGTGCTGAGGGGCACCTGCTGATAAGGTACCGGCACAGACTGATATCAAGACACATAGGGTGAAAGACCTATCTTTTTTCCTTTCATACTGATTCATACCGGTTGTACTGGTAAGTGGTCTCACATGACTTGACCTGACCAATACAGTTCCCCATGCCCAGATTTTGCTTGAGACGTTTTATTTCAAATATTTTGTTAAAATCAGTTCCATTAATATATTAAAAAAGAATATTGATCCAAGTACCGAATATTTTTGCTATACTCAGCATCTCTCAATAGTTCATTGAATTCAGTCAAAAGATACTTGCATCAGGTAGAAAAATACGAAAAGAAAACATTATCAGATCAAAATATAATAGTTAATCATATTTTGGAGGCATAATTTAGTATACAATTATTGCAGTCAAGGTATGGGCAATGAACAATAAACATTAAATGACACTCAAAACAGACATCATCCTTCTTTTCTGGAGATAAAAGAAAAACAGGAAATCCACAAAGGAAATTACACCAAAAAAAGGAAATTTAATGGACCCATATATCCCGTTTGTCTAAAGTTCAAGTTTATAAATCCTTGGCCAAAGGCCACTTATCTTCATTAGTGGCTAAATCATCAAATGACATTAGATATTTCTTCTCTTGCAACTTCCATCCAAATGCAATTGCTCCATTTGACAAGTCCTTATCCTACACACACCACCATCGGCCTCTGATCTCATGACAAGAACATGATTTACAGTTCTTTGCTATAACAATATAATATCGATGCAAAACTAGTCCCTCCAAAACATTCAATATAGTAACTCTTAATGCTTTTCATCTCTTACACAGGATTCACATTCGCACAACACAAATGCAAGATTGGCCACTACAGCTGACTTGTAATAGAATCCTGTTAAGAAATGTTAACATTACCATAAATCTCCATGTAAGTATATTTTTCCTTATTCCATATCCATTTGCCTTAACAATAGACAATTGATAACAACAACATATCTGCCATTTATTATACACATTCACATTAAAATTGCAGTCTTACTTGAGGGTGAGTCCATGCACAATAGGAGAGGCTTGGCTGGGCCATGAGAATCCAGGGACCTGGCCCTTACACATGAAGAAACCCAACCAACAACAATTATTTTAAATTTTAATACATTTAGTTTGAGGTGTGACTGGTCCATATTCATTGGGATACTATCTTATTTTGTGTCCCAGCATCTTTAGGAACCACAAGGTGTAATTGCTTGACTAGCAGGTAACCAACTGCTAGAAAACTCCTCATATTGAAAGAAATGGCCAGCCATGATTGTCATAAAAGAGGGCAGAACTGATTAAGAAGGTGACCCAGTTCAAAGTTTCAATTAGAGTTATGGATTATAAAAGTATCAAATCCCCTATGCTCCTACCTCAGTTTCTTCTCTCCTTCAAGCTTCCCACTATCTCTATTACTAAACAGCAAAAACAGAATCCAACCAAGAGATACTTTACTTTTATATGCCAAATCTTCATTTAAAAATTCCTTGTCCTCTTGAAGATGCATTGCACACATAGCATGGATGCATTGCCTATCTGATATCTAGGCTAGGCTACAGCAAGCTGTTTGGGCTCATAAGCTCTTGATCCACGATGGGAAAAGAGAAGAAAAAGCCAACATAAGCTCTTGATCCAAGACAGGAAATACTGCCAAATCCTCATTTATAGATTTCTTTTCCTTTTGAAGATGCATTGCACACATAGCATGGATGCATTGCCTATCTGATATCTAGGCTAGGTTAAGGCAAGCTGTTGGGCTCATAAGCTCTTGATCCAAAATGGGAAAAAGAGAAGAAGAAGAAGAAGAAGCCCAACATAAGCTCTTGATCCAAGATGGGAAAAAGAGAAGAAGATGAAGAAGAAGAAGAAGCCCAACATAAGATCTCGATCCAAGATGGGAAAAAGAGATGACAAGAAGAAGAAGAAGAAGAAGAAGAAAAGAAAACCTTAAGTCACGCCAATTTTTTCAAGCCCAAAATGTGCCAACCAAATGGTTAATTGGCATCGTACAGAATGAAGGCTAGGTCGAGCAGAATGTACAGTAGCCCAGCACAATGTGCAGTCCTGGGTAGAATTGGAATCTGAATGCTACCACTGGGAGATGAATGGTCAAGTCTTTAAATTTGAGGATAGATACTGCTTATCATGATATTTAAAACAAAAGATTATGCATTTTGAAGGACTCTTACTTATGCATCAATTGGAAAAAAAATGAGCAATGAAAATAAAGCTAGTCTGCTGATGTATAATGCAGGCCACAAAAATTGAGAAGCCAAATCAACAACAATGATCTAGGCATCTGAATCCATGTAGAAACTAAAATCCAACAGATTTTGGAATCATCCATTATTTAGATTGCATGTCAAATTACAAAAAATTGCATTGTGCTTGTAAACTTGTCTATCATCAGCTTACTTGCTGCATAAGAATTTTCCAAAACATTCTGGAATGTGGTTCTAAGATTTTAGATGCTGTAGCCCAAAAAGCTTAGCTCAGCTGGAGGTCCTGGATATGAAAATCTGGGCGGTGGCATCCTAACCATATATCTCAAAAACTATGTCAATCATGTTTAAAGTGTGACATTTCAATATAAATGTTGGACATTGATTTTATATAAAGCATCGATTCTACCAGAAAGATACTAGCACAACAAAAAATGCTAACTAAAGATAAACATGATCGTGTTATATCAGCAATACCACTATACTAACAAAAGAAATGAAAGAAAAGTATTAATCTGCCAGGCAAACCTGTAGCATCCAAAGCACGGATTGCTTCACAAAATGCATTTGCTCTCTCACGGCGGCGCATAACATCATTTCCAGGAGATGGCATGCCTGTAAGCTGAAAAATCTTTGACAAAAGATGTATAAAATGTCAAAGAAACAAATGACAAGACTATTTTAACATACAAAGACTTTTTTTTTGGGAGTAGCAAGGATATATTCTTGTAGCCTATCAGTTGTATGAGGTACTGCCACCACTAATGCACGAATAACAGAAATAGTAGCTTCATGTGATCCATCTTCAAGAAAAGCATCCATCTGTATGCGTATCTTGTCAACAATCTAACAAATAAGAAGTTTGGTTAGCACATATTAGGAGATATTAAATATTAAGGCAGTTTTTCAAAGCAAATTGCTTAGTACCATGTCATTTTTGAAATGCTGGGCAACAGCTCCAAATGCATCGATACTCGCATATTTTACATTTAAATTTTGATCAGAACCAAGAGTGACAAGTGCAGGCAATACATGAGTTGAAGCAACTTTAGTATCAATGTAAGGTACCTATTGGTTGAACAACATAGTTGTAAGAACATTAGATAATTCATTTAAAACAAACAATTTGGTTTAATTGGTGTAACGGCAAACATACAAGGACTTTCAACAGAGCTGCAGCATTGGTCTTCATGTTCACATTAGAGCTCACGACCATTTCCCATAAAATATTAAAAATGATTCCATGATGCTCCTCAAATGTACTGCATTAAAATCATTGTCAGTTTGATCCAGCAATAATATTGATCACTTAAAAGAATGGCAACAATCTTCTATGATGCTGCATATTTCAAAAGATACTAACCAAAGGAAGCGAACAGCATCAATGAGCTCACTAGTGCGATACATAGACCAAGAACCTTCGCTCATTGTGTTCTGCACTAGTAGTTTTTGCAAGTATTCTGATAGTTGTTCCTGAGCTGCAGGAGCACCCAGAATACCTGACAGTAACAGTGGAAGTACACACATGATAGCAAGTCTCTCTGCCGTGGCAGTTTTAGGTCGTAAGCCTGTAATCAAGCAAGATGAATAAATTTTTTTGATAATGAAATAATGATAGAATCTCTAAAATATTGTTGTTGATACCTTTGATTCTAGATTGGATGGCAGAAGGGAAAAATGTCAAGTCAGCACTATCACTGTCCCCAACAGCTACCAAGAAAACCGGCAACATTATGTGCACAAGATAATGTTCCCCAAACCGTTCAGAAACATCCAAAAGGTACTGCACATATAATACCAAAATAAGAAATGGACCATAAAGTGAATTCATTCTTAGGGAAATTTGGATGAATATTGAGTGCACTAGTGTGAATGAGCATTTAATATACACATTTACCTTTGTGATTCGAGTTCTTAGATTGTCTTCCTTACTAGGTAAGAGGCAAGCAAGTTGAATCAAATCAGGAAGACAGTCGATGTGCATCCAATCAAATGCAGGCCAATCCACATGACCCCTACCCAAGCAAAGTTAAAACTTATGCTTGTTAAGAGTTCAAAAATCAGATAAAACTTAAAGAAAGGGCTACACTATACTATTCAATGACAATATGCTCCAAAACTTGGAAGAAACTAAGACACCTCAGGTGATGAAAGGAACTCACCCTGCATATAAGTGAAGCAAGGAAGTAGAGAAAAAGGATTTCCCATTCTCTGAACTTGTCAAAGACTCGATTGCAGAAGTAAAAGGACATGTTGCAATAGCTTTCTCATGAACAAATGGAAGCAATTCCATCAACATGCGCAGTAGCACATCAATATTCCAGCGCTCTCGTTCTCCTAGAACACGAAGATGAGAATCTACAGAACCTTCAACCCCCGAAAGAGGTGGACAACGCTGGAATTATTGTAAAGACATATCAGCAAGCAATTCAGAAACAATTCAGTGCTCAAAGGGTGGGAAAATGTTACATAAACAGCACATGTACCTGAGCAGAACCTAGGATGTGAGAGAGAAGGACTCGTAGGATATGGTCCAATTTACCTCCCCATTTTATTACTGCAGGAACAAGTTCTTTAAGTGTAGCATCAACCACCACTCCTGAAGGATCGCAGGCCAACTGGAACATCAGCTCCTCAACCTATTAAACAAACAGATCCATCTCAGATTGACCTTTCAAATGGAATTGTTATATTTTTTATCAGGAAGTAAGCCTCCACGCCATCATGAAGCCATGTGTTCCAGCCTGTTATATAGCTTACATTGCAGCCAAATCTGTGAAGTCAATTTTCTGCTCCATGATTGCCTCTGAGCATTAATGAGGCTGACCTTAAAATATTTGTCCATGTTTGGGAAGAGTGGGAGCAGCAATGCCAGGTTACGAGCCGCAGCCTCTCGCACAACTGTGGCAGAATCTTCAATTAGTTGTTGCACAATGGATAGAATGAGAGAATCACGAATCTCAGGCCGAACGAATTCTGCCAGCTCTCCACATGATTGGGCAACTAGTAGCCGACGTTCTTCATATGTATGATTTATCTGCAGATATAATCACATTATGCAATGGTGCTTAAACAATAATATATTAGGCAAATAGACTAAACAGTTTAAACAAACAATATAAGCACCTGTTCCCAGCACTGGGGAAGAAGCTCTGTTTCAGTTCTCATCTCTCCCACATTCTTAGCTAGGCTTACACACGCCTGCAAAAAAGAAAAGAAGGAAAAAAATTAAGTGAGCAATAATGAGCTACTCCACTACTTCTGGTTCATGGCTCGGCAATATATAATGCAAAAGGCATTATGGCCTGCCCATAATTCTGAAAGCTTTATAAGGAACTTACATCCATTATAATTCGTCTCTGCTGTTCATCTGGTCGTTTAATTAGATTAAACAATGTGTGAGTTAGAGAATCTCTCACACTGCTATCTGGATGACGTTCAATTGCACACATGATGAGTGGAAGAAGCTCCTGAAGCCATATGACATCTTGTTAATAGAAAATTAATGTCTTACAAGAAGAACAGAGACAAGAGAAGGGAAATCCAGATAAAACCTCACGATGGTTGATCAGAACATAAGGTACAATCTTCGGCAAAGCATCTGAAACTATCCGGATGGTCTCCAAAGCCTGTTTCAATTAATAACATTTTTATTTAAATTGATCCCATATATGCATACGTGGAAAAAGAAGATGCTGAAGAAGAAAGCTCCATGCTTCCAGGCTCTTACCATCTTATCAGAAGTTCTTTCCCTCTTAGGACTCTCTGACTTTTGAACAAACCCTCTATCTTCAGCTGGTGAACCAGAAATGTGATTGTGGAGATTCTGTTGACTTTCAGGAAGCAAATTACCATTACAAGAAATTGTCAAGGAATCAGAAATTGTATCATTAGACTTAATTCCGTCTTCATGTGTACTTCTGTCGTCTTCAGAAATACGTTCAGCATTCTCAACATATAATCTAGATACTGACTCAATGGGATTAGACAATAAGGCTTCTTCATTTGCCTCAACAACTTTTTCTTCTGGCTGTGTATCCTCAGCCTCTGAATTTCCTGTGGATGTCTTTAAGTTTTCTATTTCACTATGCGAGGATTTCATTTCTTCCTTAGATTTATCAACAGAAAGAGGTTGTGTGCTTTCACTTTCTCCAGCCCACCCTCTACTAGCTCGGGCCCCTTCTATGTGCATCTTTAGTGCAGTGATCTCAGCTCTGCAGTCATTGAGTTCCTTTCTCTGAAGATCCAGAGACTGCTTCAGACCTTGAACCTTTGAAGTAAGGCAATGTATAAATTTTTCGCATATTCATGTAATTAGTTTGACAGATAAGAATATAACATTTCATTAGCAAGAAATACCAGAGTTTCTCTGTCCTTTAAATCCTTTTGGGCACCTTCCAAGGACTTTGTTAGAACTACTATCTGGCCATCAGCGAATTCCTTGTTTCTAAGCAAGGAGGTTTTTTCATTATTAAGCCTCTCATTTTCTTTCAATAGTGATTCATTTTCTCGGAGAATGGACATCTTTTCCTGCAGAAAACAGCCATTTGCAAAAAATACGGATAAGTTATGGCATTTCTTCATCTGTGCATGTCATCCATATATGCCATAAAGCTTATATATAGTCACTCGAAACAAATGACAAGAATCTTGCAAAGGTCAAGAATTTTTTCCCTCAACCAATAGTAGGTAGATAAGGATCAACAAAATTGACTCTAAAAAAATACCTGATAAAAACTTATAAATTGCATTAAAATAATGACCTTATATAGACTGCCACAAGGTTTTCACTTTTCAGTACTACCCATACCAATACCTAAGTAGTTCAGTGTCGGTATGGTCCAATTCTTGGTACCAATACTCAGTACAAAGGGGCACACCGAGTATCAATTCCCCACCAGTATCAATCCTCTACCAGTATAAGTCAGTATGCCTGGTACAGACTGGTACAGTCCACTGGTAAAAGCCATGGACTGCAAAAAACTTGTTGAGTATCAGCAACGAGAGAACAATTAAGTATGTGAAACTATGAAAGACTTCGGGTAAAACTTTGTTCATTTATTTATCCTTAAAATGGAAGAGATATCCATCATTTGAACATAAAAGCTATACAGAACAGACTGTTATGAAAGATCCTGGTGACTTACCTAAATGGAAGCAACAATGGAAGTAGATTTGGATGTACATGAGCCAGAACATATATTTTTGAGAAAAATTAACTACCTAGGAAGCAAGTACTGAACTAAAGTTTCAACACAGGCTTCAAAGCAAATCTAACTGGAAGTGCCTGGCTACTACAGGTTCACCTAGATGACCATAGAATGTTGACATGTTTTAGACACGATAAAGAGAAATGCTGCTAACATGGCACAATAACTTGCCCATGCAATGGACTAAAAAAATCCACCAAATTTGATCTAGATCCATTCCATCTCAATATTGGCCTTTACTTTTATTCAAAACCTAAAGAGAGGTAGAGGCCTTCTATTTGCTTAGGTTTTAGGATAGCATAGTTCACAAGAAAGGAATCTTGTAGTTTTCTGTTAACATGTTTAGTAAGATGCCAAATCAGGATTTAGGTAAAACAAGAATCTCATAAAACTCAAAAATAGGACTTTTTCGAAATATCTAGGACCTGTGTCTTTCTTATGCTCTTGAACCCCATCGTAGAAACCAAATATTTATGATCCAATCATGTCATCCCATCTTCTCCTTGTACCCTCTTGGTCCCCTCCTTAAAGCATCCTTGACTCCTCTTCTCTTCTATCTCCATCCAACCCCTCCTCTCTCACCTCTCCTCTGCCCTTCTTCCCATCCAGCTGGCACCCCTTACTCTTCTGCCCTCCATCTTGTACCTCTCCTATGAAATTCAGATTGAGTTAATCTTTTCTGAAATCTAATATATAAAACGAGCTAATAATAACCTTCTTGTTTAGATTAAAAACGGCCAGAACCAGATCTAAAGCAAAGTTATATTTTGTAGCCCCAAATGTAGATATGATGTGACTAGAAATGCATTGTGATAAGGAATTCAATTAGCCTAGCTGGCACACCGGGAAGGATTCTCATTCATGTCTTTGGGTTGTGGGGCTAATTTAGTCTGGTTCCAAACCTAATAGTTAAGTCACTGAAGCAAGGATTCTCAGATTTCTGCCCTCATAGTAAGTGAAGAAAGGATTCTCAGATTCCTGGCATGGGGTACATAGAATCTAATGATGATGTTTTCCATCAAATATTTGTTGCAATATTACTAAATTTGTTCATCATGTTAGTTGCAGTTAAAATAAAGTGAATCAAATCCAACCAAATCTGAAACCTTTTAATTGATGTTATATTTTATGAAGATGATCCTCCATGAGGCTATGTGGAAATCTATGAGATGTAAAAGTTGAATTACATATAGGACTGTGAGGCTAATTTAGTCTAGTTGCAAAGCTAATAGTAAAGCCACTGAAGCAAGGATTCTCAGATTCCCGGCATGGGGTACACAGAATCTAATGTTGATGTTTTCCATCAAATATTTGTTGCAATATTACTAAATTTGTTCAGCATGTTAGTTTAAGTTAAAATAAAGTGAATCCAATCCAACCAAATCTGAAACCTTTTAATTGTTGTTATATTTTATGAAGATGATCCTCCATGAGGTTATGTGGAAATCCATGACATGTAAAAGTTGACTTATAGGATAGGTTGAGCAATATGGGGCTTTATCATTTTGATGTATGGATGCTAAATAAAAAATTGAATTATTTAATATTCTTTTTATCAAATTTCAAAGATTTTTTTTTTATCGTTATGAGCTATGACATCACATATCAACGCTCTGACTTCTGGTTGAACTGTGGACGAATGACTAGCCACTTAAACAGGTTGTCAGGGACAGGCTTCAGAACAGCTTTTGGTAAGCTCTAGAAGCAAGTAGCATCATGTTTTAAGCCAAGAAATATACTATAGTTTGTTGAGGCAACAGATAAGAGATCATAAGTAATGGTAGGCCCTCATCCATGACAACACAACAATTGGATATAACAAAAGAAATGCTAGCAATTTTCAGAAAATATAAATCACTCAAAGATTGAGATTCCAACTTGCAAGGCTCAGAATATGCTCAAGGCATACCTCAGCAGCCTCTGAGGTAGAAGAAAGGTACTGATAATAGTAACGGCGCAAAGCATCAGATACACAAGCTGAACTGTTTGGCCAGACATCAAGGTTCTGATCAGTAACCTGCAGTGTGACTTGGTCAGATAAATGCTGCATTGGGATTTTATGCCAATCGAAGAAAGAAAGAGAAGAATAAATATATCCAGGTAAAATCCCTTGCACTGTAGAATTTCTGTTAAAATTCTGCATCACCACAAATTTAATTTGAAATGCAAGCTCAAAACATATGCATTGCTAAACCTTAAAAATCATGGTTGAACACAAAAAAATGCAAAAAACTTGACTGCCTCTGTACTCTCATAAACAATAACTGCATAACTTTGTACAAGTTTATGAAAAATTGATGACAAACCACCAGTTTTGTGCATAATCTAATAAAATAAATATCCATAATTTTGGTGAACTATATTGTCAATTTAACCTGAAGAGCAAGTGCTATAGTGTCACAACTCACAATAACGCACCGAATCAAGATTTGCCATCTCAATACTGGACTGTATATTATTACCATTCTATTACTATGCCGGTACGCCTGATTCAAAGGTCCGTTCAGAGTACCAACACTTAGTACATCCCCTGTACCACATACCGGTTTGATACCAGTATGGTACAGTCGTTACGCACCAGTACGACAAACCATTCACTAAATCCTATATACCTAGCTATTGGTTTACAAAACCTACCCAACATAACCACATAACAGTGAATAAAGCATGCATCCCTGATGCCTCCAAAAAATTCATGGTGGAGCGAAGGCCAACAGTTCACCTAGTTAAGCTGAAGGTATGTATCATACATGTTCATGAAAATTTGTTCGATAGCATAACAGAAAACAAATAGGTGGCTGCAAATCAATATGCGCTTTTCTCTATCGATGAAAAGATGAGTGATTCTGCCTATATAGCAGTATTCTATTTATAATGGAGAAGGACAGGTAATGTAGAAATGATGCTCAAATCAGATATAAAGCACCAAATGCAAACTCCATTGTGGTATGATTATCATATAAATACTTGGCTTTGGTGTTGACGTCAAAGAGAAAATAGTGCTTCCTGCTCAAATGAGTTAAATGACAAGAATCATGAAAAAGCCAGCTGTAGAATATAAATCAGTAATTTCAGGAGTCCATTCGACCTAAATGATAGAGAAGAGCACTAAGAAATTAGGCCCTTGGCACAAGTTACATACAAAATGTCAAAACTAGGACTCATTAGGCTGCTGACCAGCTGATGACATTGAATACATTTTTCCAAAGCTTTGCAGTTATTAGGGTGAAGCTTAAGATGAAGCTCCATCAATACATCATCAGTGTTTCTATGAAAATGACACACAAGATAGGTCATGTTAAGTGTATTGCAGCAAAAAGATGTGACTTGGGGAAAGGAGAAAACCCTGAGTCCCATGGTCAGTGAAATCAGTCATGAAAAAATTGCCAAACTCTATGTTCTGTACAAAGAAGAAAGAGTTCTCATTGCACATTAATAACCAAAAAAGAAAGAAAAATAAAAACAAATAACAATGACCACCTTCGAGTTGCTTGATCCTGCTCTCACTCGTGACTTGGAAGCATGAAGTTGTCAATTCTTTTTGCACGACAATAATCATCCACTTCATCCATTTAAGCTCTTTCTATCTCTAAAGAGGGATTAAAGCCATCCACCCATTCGCTAGTTGTCCATGCCAACCAAAGTCATCAATTAAGTTTTCTCTCTTTTAGAATTATAGCTGTCAAATTGAACCCTCTTCTCTGTTTAATGCAAGTCAAACTCATTAACCCTGATATCCTTCCTTTTATATGGGATGGCAAATATGCATCATTTCCGCATTACTATCATGCAAAACTGGTGGAAACATGGCAATATATCACTTAATTTTTAAGAGGTATATGGCCTACCTAATTTCAACGAAAATAGATACCTATGTTTTAGATGGACAGATAAAAGGTCAGTTTGCCATCCAGTGATAGGAAATAAAATGAAACTACCATCTGAAATGAAGAGCCATGCCTACTTTTGCTGCAAAACTGCAACCCATACAAAGATCCAGTATAATCAGTCCCAACTGGAACTTGTGCTTATTAATCTAGAAAAAAGATTGTAATAGATCAGTAGTAGAGGTCATAGAACAGATAGAGGGTGATCACACACTCATAGAAGTTAATTTTTACTCAAAAATCTTAGATCAATCAATGAAGGATAGTTTTGTATTTGACTTACTCAACATTATATTGCCTGTTGAAAATTATATGGCTGCATCAGCAAATATTATCTCTACATTTTCTAAGGATTGGAGTAATGAATTGGATGCATCGTGGTCACAGAAACTCAAGTTGACATGTGCACTTGTAGGTTGATACTCAGATCAATACTTGATCAAAGATGCAGAAAACATTATCCAAAAGAATCTTCTAAGCAAAGTATCTGTAGAAAGGGTATGAGGAATATTACAATGACCCAATAAAAAAAAGGAATGAGAATTATTGAAAATGAATAAATGAAAAGGAAATGCTATGAGGATAGCTGGGTTCACAAGTAGACCTACAAATTAATTTTGTCTTGCATGGTATGTCATCTGCTATGGTGTATTTCACTCCTTTTTTTTTTTTTTTGACTATTGTTGTATTTCATATTCTTGCTTGTGGATCTAGCATTTTGATGCTATGCGGCAAATATTTTCTATTTTTTTCTGAATGTAAGCCATCAAAGCTTTGCCTGCTAAACTCTCATGCGTGCATTACATATGTTCAGTAACATATTTGTTCATGCACTCATATGAAGATTAGAAGTTAAAATAGACAACTAAAATGTACCTTGTATTGACTATTACTTCTCAATCCACTATTAAAAGTTTTGGTCAGTTGATATATCTATGTGTGTATATATATAGTGTAACATATGAGATTAATAGCCATATAAGAAGTTAAATCCTTTGTGATGTTGCATGTGAAACAGGATATTTAGCATATTCCTTATTTTCTCAGTGTAACATTTTTTTCCATAAAACTGACTCACGATGGAACTCACCTTAGCATGTGCTTTTAGTTGAGCTTATCTTACACATAATGTCAAACAATAATTAAGCAATCATGCATAAAAACTACCAACCTCCTCAATAAATGTCATGGCAGTAAGACGATACCCAGCAAAAAGCAGGTACTCCTTCACAGCACAATTTAGATCTCCACGTTCAGTGTCTTTTAATGGGCCTAAAGAAGACAAAGTGATCTCTCTCTTATCCTGTTGGTTTTTAGGACCATCAGCTACAAATATATCTGAATGTGGTCCTGCAACCAAAAGAAACGTTTGGCATCAATCTAGTGTTGAAAAGAAACTAAATTTGTCCAAGCAGATGTCCAACGAATGCTTCAGAACGTAATTGATTGGTGATAATAGGTCTTGACCATACATAACACTTAGGACACATTTCCCCTGCCACCACAATTTTATGCACTTCTGTCAACTCATCAACTAAAATTGGCCAAAAAGAATATATATTATGAAAGCATATGTGATACAACCATGCAAGCAAAAGCTATGTTTTGAGAGAGAAAGTAAACTTCTCACTTTAAAGGTGCACCAGTTAAAGATATATATATTTTTTTTCAATTGGAGTCGAATATATAAGAATGTATGCTGCATATAAATTTATGTGTGAGAGACATAACATTAGCATGAGAGGTGTCTTCTCCCATCCCACCATCTCCTTCATGATAACATCTCACGATCATAGTTACTTGATTTTTGATAGTTTGCATGAAACAGTGGTGTACCGTTAACTTCATCAGGATGGAACTCCCTCTGTTTTTGCAACTCTGTTTTCAGTCTTGACAAATCTTCTTGGGCTAAACGAAGCTCATATTCACTGATTGCCAATTTTTCTTCTACAGCTACTTTCTCTTCCAGCAAACTTTGTGGATCTGCAACTGGAACAGGATAGACAAAGATCAATGATCAAAGTTCTTTACATCTGTCAAGAACATAGAATTGTTCATAAAACAACTTTCACTACAAACAATTGAAAAACCATGTAACTTATATTTAAAAAATGATGAAAATAAAAACAACGATGTGGCAATGTGGTTCTACTAGGTTTATAAAATTGTAATTTAACCATACTATATCCAAAATAACATTGTAACACAATTTATCAAATAGCCAATGCAGCCCTCAGCTGTCGATTTAGCCTCTCAACCAAGTGGTTGCCTAGCCATTGAGGTACTTGCCTTGGCAATGGACTTGGTACACTGTTGATCTTAATTCAACTTCTTCATTAATAATATCAGAATTTTGTACCGTTTAATAACTTAATATCCAAGGATGCTCTATGATTTACATAGTAAGTGCTTCTAAAATCTATAAAAAAGTTTTGTCTAGATCTTCAAGTTGTCCTTCCTCTTCTAGAACCTTTTTTCCTCGCATATGCACTCCTTCCCTTGTGCATGTAGTTTAGGGTCCCATGAATCTTTATGTTGAGTACTAACTAACTTTTAATAATTTATTCATATATTTGTAGCTAGAATTTAGAGGACCATGATTTTAGATCTAGGAGTCTGTTTGAGACAGAACTTTTTGAAATGTGTAGGAGAACATCCCAAGATATTGGAGATGAACTAATGAAATTCTCTCATTCTTTTTTCCCTCTTTTATTTCTTGCATAATGAAAACCGTGCTTTGATCTATCCTATCCAGGTTTGAGGACTGTTTCTATGATCATGGAGTCAATCAAGTATTAAAGTCTATTTTATTCTCTTGCTTCCTGAGATATCATAAATTGGATCAACATTTTTTTTGTAGTTTCCATTAAAAAGGTTCAATCTACATTAATCATAATAAAATCATTTGATGTCTATCAGTGAGAGCATTAAATCTATATCATCTTCAACGAGTTCTTGGAATTAGTCTAAGATGAGAAGCTCCAAAAGCACCCAAAAATAATAATAATAAATAAAACTATAAAAGACAGCAAACCATGGAGCAAGATTCCGAGCACTCATGCGAGATTTCTAGCTTAGAGAATCAGGAGAAAGATCTCGATGAATTTTAAGCAGTTTTTGATTTAGACTACATGTTTGGACGATGATCACTAAAAAACTGATGGCTGATGCCAGGCGTAACACAATTAAAAAGGTCTCAAAGCTCTTGATAAGATTATCCAGAGAAGCCTAGACTTCTGCAAGAAAAGTAAATATAATGAAGAGAAACATATTAGAACAAATATCCACATATAACAAACGCAAGAGAAAAATTGTGACAAGAAATACCACAAGATCTACCGTGAATGATATGAGAACAAATTTAGGGAACCAATGTGTGGAGAATTGTGCGATTTCTTCGTATAGAAAGCACCAGAAAAAAAAAAAAAAAAAGATTCATGGATAAACATCGGGGAAAAATAAGTAATGTCCAGTGATCATCATGTTCATTTCCTCTAAATTGGCGATCCAGTGTCAACCAGCTCAATTTTTGGGGAGAAAAAATAAAGAAAAGACAACTGATTCAAGCTGCCAATCATAACTAGAAATTTCTGGAACAGATCAAGATCCAGAAATTGTATCAAGAAGCTGGCACGTAAATGACTATATACAACGACAAGAAAAGCGAATCAAGATTCAACCCTGGATACATCTACAAGAAAAGAGACAAATGAAGCGGTGGCATACGGGTAGGAGACCAAGAGACGGAGATCTAGGAGGGGGAGAAGGAGGAAGGAGAGGAGGGTCATGATACCTCGGAGGGTGTTGAAGCGGGCGATCTGGTCGGGGGGGAAGTGGGCGGGGTCCGAGAAGAACTCACGGAGGCGGATGGCCTGGTCGTGGCGGCCGTCCTCGAGGAGCTCTTGGAGGAGCTCGAACGCGGTGAGCAGATACTTCTCCTCCAGCAGGAAATTCACCACCCAGTTGCACAGCGACGACTGTTCCACGTCCATCGCCCGCGACGACGGATCCATCATCGCAAGAACTGATAACGATTCCCTTCTTCTTTCTCCTCCTCCTCTCCTATCCTCTCTCTGTCTCCGTGATGTGGTCGGTTGATGATTTGATCCTTCCTAGCTAATTAAGAGGAGAGGCCGTGGATCTCGATGCGATCCCCAGCATCTGGAAGTCGTTCTTGGTGTGTTTCCTTCCTCCCACCCAGGTTAGATCTGATATGGTTGGACAAGAGATTGGAAGGGTTTAGTCCATGTCACACGAGGGACTTTTCTTGTAGGAGGGTCGGTGGTGCCCGCCGCTCCCAGGGTAAACGTGGAACAAGGAGAAATTATATGACGGAACGGGTCCTATGTGGACCGGTCTACGTCTTGTGACACGTCTACGGTGGATGATATGTGAATCCTGACAAATTTAAATACAAGGAGCCCGGTGGCGAGTGACTATTGGCCTGGTCCACCGGTCCGGGTCTAATTTCTCGTGGAACAACCATGTTATTTTTCGTGGCAATGCCAGCTGTGCCAGCTGGTTTTTTTTTTTTTTTTTTTAACCACTACCTGCTCTTTTGCACGTAAGTAGGAAAGGGAAATCCGTTTTTGGGCATCCTTTGGAAAGAGGACCTTGCAAAGCAAATAAAACGCTGGAGATCTCTAAGATCCTATAGCTTTAGAGCCCGTTCTTCATAGGGTAATTTATCTGTAAATTCCTTTTTTTTTTTTAATGAGTATTGCCTATATAATATCATATTTATATAGAAAAATAATTTATTTATATTCTTTCATACATTAAAAAGTGATTCTAAAATTCATAGCTTATATTCTTTTGCATTACTACTTTACAGATAAGTTGTTAAAATCTATTCATATTTCTCATAATATTTTTATAATATAAATAAATATATTATATATTATATTATATTATATTATTTAATATATCATAATATATAATATAAATAATATAGTTTATATCGTTATAATATTATATATTATAATACATTATATTATATCATATAATATTTTTATAATATATTAGATAATACTACTATATATTATATTAAAATGATCAATTACCTTATAATATAGATTATATTATAACAACATAATATGTCATTATAAAAATATATTATATTAGCATAACAACATAATATTATATGATGATAGATATTATATTGCATTTTTAGATATATATTATATTTTTATATTTATTATATATTATATTACAATATATATCGTATGATTGTTATATTATTATTATATGGATTTAGGCACTTTAGGAATAAAATAAAAAGCTTATTTTCTCGATTGATGAGAAAATGGCTTACTCACTCCATAAATGAAAAAAAAATTGCTTTTATTTCATAAATAAATGCAATCTATGGAAGAATAATTTATCTATCTAAAAAAGCATAAGAACATAGATAAGTTGATCAATGAAAAAATTGATCAATTTTCTCATGATAATTATCTGCTAAAGAATGGATCATTGGGGACAAGCAAAAATCATAGGAGGCAAGTACTATAAAATATCATATGGGGTGAGCTTCATCATTTACTATATTTCTCTTAATATCAATCTTAATAAATAAGTCTAAAAATCAAAGAGTACTTTTTTATTAATAGAGTTATTAGTCTGATGATTAAAAAAATAATATTCTATTCTTTTCTTAGTTTAGTACATATTTTTTATCGATACACACTACATGGATATATAATATATGTTAAATAAATTGATTATTAAATAAGCTAATATACGCCTATAATAAATTGATATATGATTTTCAAGATATGAAGTTCATCAATACATGATATACAGCTTGGTGATACATAATTAGTAAATTAGTTATCTAGCAATCTAATACATATCTTCAAACAAATTAATATATAGTTTTCAAAATATTATATTCATATCAATATATATTACATAATTTGGTGATATACATTCATCGACTTTTCTGATACATACTGCAAGTTTTTTTGATATATATTCCATAATAATCCAATCAATATCTTCAGATAAAAAGTATATCCTCGAAACTGTATATTAATTTTATATGAAGATATGTATTAGATTATTACTGAGTGTGTATCAAAAAAATTTGTAGTATATATCAAAAAGTTAATAAGTGTGTATAACCATATCATATAGTATGTATTGATAAACATAATATTATGAAAACTATGTGTCAATTTATTTAGAGATGTGTATTAGATTGCTAGATAACTAATTTGCTAGTGTGTATTATCAGACTGTATATTGTATATCAGTGAACTTCATATTCTGAAAATTATATATTAATTTATCTAAAGATATGTATTGACTTGCTTGATAATTAATTTATTTAGTATATATCATTTGATCATATAGTGTGCAGCAATAAAAAATATATTATGAAAATGAGAAGAAAGAGAATGTGATAGTTTCATTTTTAATTACTAGCCTAATAACCACATTAGTAAGAAGAATCTTTGATTTTTATATATTTTTTTTAAGATTGATATTAGAAAAAAAATATGGCAAAATAGGAAGCCCATCCTATATAATATTATATAAAGCCTATCCTGTATGATTTTTGTTCCCCAGATTAAAATCTAAACCCTAATATCATAAAAAAAAAAATACATAGGTTCACATTTAGTTCATGGACTCAAGGGATCACCATAGATCATATAGTTGGAACAGGTTGGCTCTCGATAGTTCTTTAATTTTTTTTCGATATGTCTTGGTTTGATAATTAAAAATTTACATATAGAGCGATGGGTATGATTGTACTTTGCATAGTTTTATTTTAAAGCTCATGATTGCTATACATTCTAAATTTACTATGGTAATATCTTTTTTCAGTAAATATTATAATAATATCTTAAAGTTAAGTTTGATTTAACTATTTGCAGACTTAAAAAACTATGTTGCTTTTGATTTTTAGTTTTATGTACATTAACCAGCCATAGCTTAAATGGATTGGTTGATAAATGAATGACAATGTTTATTTATTTATTTAAAATAATAAAATAGATTGCTAAGAAACCTTTATTTTCAAACCTATTCGTAAACGGTGTGATGGAATTTTCTCTCTCTACCTGAATAAGTAGAGTCCGGACCAATACAGCTGCATTCATTGCCGCCCCTAAACTCAATATGGGTCCTCTCTCTCTCTCTCTCTCTCTCTATATATATATATATATATAAAACTCTAATTACAAAAATTAATATTATGATTTTTGATTCTGAATACAAGTAAAAAATAACAAGTCAACTTAAACAAACAATGCAATCATCTCACGTGCATAACCTTGAAACTGATTTAAGTGCCAGTCCTTCCCAACTTAACATGGTATTAAAGATGCATGCACCATAAGACCAATTATTGCAGAGAAATCCAAGTTTGTCTAATTTTCTATTGAATGGATGCATGTTTGGAGTTTTGCGAAATGATGTTTAAGTTTCCGAGAACATAGGAGGGTGAAAAAAAGTAATATTATAGTGTTTGCATAATAAAATTCTCTCGAAGTATATTTGGTCATAGAAATTACATGAAAAGATACATTTTTTTAATAAAATCCAATCCCACATTTGTTTATCTCAACATAAGACTGCCAAATCTATAAACTTAATTTCCAAATATTTTGATAGCCTTAGGAATATCACAAATTTTCATGATTTTACTTGCAATAAAATGTATCCTTGATGCCGTTGAGTCATGTGGAAGAGGACTGCCATACCTACTTTCTCTATTTTGATAGTACGATCACCGTAATCAATCTTTATCAAAGCAACCCGATCCAACCCGACCTGAAAATTGAAATGGATCGAGTTAGGCTGGGTTGGAGCTGTTGGATGCACAATGGCCTAATCAGACTAGTATGCAAGATTTTTAACTTTGTATCAACTTTTTTATGAAGTATATCACCTCGGCTTCTGCCAAAAAAAAAAAAAAACACTATTATGCAAGATTTGCATCTCTAGATGTTTTACCAGTCATGCCTAAAATCTAAAATCCACCACATTATAAGATAGAACCTCGAAGACACGCAGAACTCGACTGGGTGGGCAGCCCGGGGAGAAGTGGGGCGGGATATTCTTTGGTTTTCTATTTATGTGCGAAGAAAGAAAGAGCTCGTGACCTGCACAAAACGGAAAAAAAAGAAAAAGAAAGAAAAGCAAGAAAAAATCTCGTGCTCCCTCTCTTCTCTCTTCCTCGGAGCTCATCTTCTTGCTTGCTGATATATGAATACAGACAGATAGACAGATCCCGCTCTTCTTTTTTTTTTGAAGTCCAGATCTTTCTCCGACTCGAATCAACATCCCCATGGAGTTGGATCTGTGGATCTCCAAGGTCAAGGAAGGTCAGCATCTTATGGAAAACGAGCTCCAGCTCCTCTGTGAATACGTACGTTCCCTCTCGTTCTCTTTCTCTAGGGCATTCCTATTTGAGTTTGGGTGTTTCGTCACTGTTCGAGCTTAGGGTTTGATCCGTAGTTATGGCGTCTTTCGTCTCCATGGTGTTTATCTGTGCTATGTTCTTCAATCTGGACGGCTATTAGGTGGAAATTTAGAAAAATGGATTCCTTTTGAGAAATTTAAAATGGTGATGCAAGTCCTAGATTACAAAAAAGAAAAAAAAAGTTACATGTGATTTTGTTGCAGGTTATATTAATTTTCTGTACTTTAGATGAAACTAATCAGATAGATTCTTCAAGCTTATGCACTATGCAGCACATCATCCGTTCTTGTGTGGGTCTAGAGAAGTGGCTGTGTGATCGTATGTGCCACCTTTTTTTTTTTCTGAGAAATATAATCTATGGTGTGGGAGGTGTCATCTATTGAAGCGTAATTCGAGAAATGGTACCTGAACAGTTAACAATTAATCCATGTGTACCTGGTAACTTGATTATGTAGAAAATGATAATATTATAGTATGTGGATCTTTGGAGCATGGTGGTATGCCTACAGGTATAGGAGAAAGGCTGCGTAAATCACAAACTTCTCTTCTTGATATAAAGCTCGCGTTGGAGACATCTGAGGCCCATCTGTTATGAGGGGAATGGTAGGTTGATACAGTGTTTAGGAACTCTTTTCCCTGCACATGCACGTAGTTTTAGTCTCCTTTTGCATTGAGAACAAAACTTATCACCCTTCTTGCAAGAAGCAAACCTGGACATAGACATACATGCACATGCACAAACAAACAATACTTGGATACATACGAGATTCTAGAGTTCCTTAATTGCCCCCAGAAAAAGAAGAGGGATTAAATTGAAGAAAGATCTCATTGAGTATATGCTTTTTTGTATGGGATATGTTTCAGAACAAGGGGGAGCCTTCAGTATAAAATGGAATGAACATATGCCTTTTTTTTAATCACTATTCATGCAATGAGTTTGTCTAAATTTTATGTTATTTTTTTAATCAGGCATTACGTTATCTCTTTAGAGGGACTAATGCACTAAGCTTTGGCTTCTAGTTCTTTTGGTTTCACCATGTTAGTTGACATTGATCTTCGATTTTCAAAACAGAGTATGCTGTACATTATTCTAAATTGTGGATTTGTTTTTGTCTTTTGGGCAAAGTTTTCATCTCGGCCGAGATGTTGGTTTGTGACAATATCGGGCACTTCCTGGTACGATATATATAAAAATCTTGGGCCTATTATCTCGGTAAATATAAATAGATGAAATCCGGGATATCACCGGATACCTAATAAATTATTAAGTTAATGCTTAAGTATAGTTTTTAATCACAGATTTATCATCTCAAGTGAAATTTCAATACCTTGGTCCAAAAATATCAGCCGAGATATTAGGAAATCTTGGTTCTCTCCAAATTTCCCCACTTCCCATATCGGTCGAGATCTTGGTTCATCTTGGTCTTGGACACCCACGGAGATAACTGATAAATTGAGGATTAAACACCTTGCCTTTGGGTGGATGAGTCTCATATGTTGTGTAGGAATATAAAAAAGAGATATGATGAGTGGATTGTTGTTGTTCTAGTCTAGCCCCGGTGAAAATTGAGCGAGGTTGATGTTAATGGTTAGGAAATAATATGAAAATGTAAGATTAAGAAGTGTTCATGTTAGCTGGATGACAAAAAAAATTGTCTTCATAGGTCATATTTCAGAAAGCAAATTTTCTTGATTACGAAGCTTTGTGAATATCGATGATGCTCATTGCAATCAGTTAACTAAAACAATTTCTTGATTCTGGCTTTCTCTCTGTCATTTCTTTAGAAGGCACCTCAATAGCTAATCCATTAATATGTGGCCTTTTAATTTTCTTTTTTAAGCTTCTTTTGATTCCTTGATGTTTGAAAGAAGATATATGTAGTGTTCATATTAATTAATTATTTCTGTATTTTTTTATAAATCAAGAAATTCTTATTTGAAAGTGGGATTATTGAACAAGATATTATCTTTAAGTTACCAGAATATTGCGATTTTTGCACACCGAGTAACTTCTATCCAAGTGTTCCATTCCTGTTCAAGGAAATGGAAGTCCATACTAACAAATGTGCTCTGGTCATCACTTTTGTCACTTCCAAGTTCTAAAAATGCTATTATCTGCATGGTATCATTTTTCCCTTTTAAAATATGACACTTAAACTAATGTATCAACTCTGTCATCAGTTTTAAAATCTTTGATACCAACATATTTTTCTGAAGAAAGACCAATATTGTCTATTCATCCCTGACCTGTCTTATTCCCAAGTTGGCTGTTTTAGATGTTTCATCATGCATTGAACTGGAACTACTATTTTTCTGTTAAACTCTTATATTTTTAACTTGTTCAGGTGAAAGAGATTCTGATGGAGGAATCAAATGTGCAGCCCGTTAATAGCCCTGTTACTGTTTGTGGTGACATCCATGGACAGTTTCATGATCTAATGAAACTCTTCCAGACTGGAGGTCATGTTCCTGAGACAAATTACATTTTCATGGTATACTTCTCATGCTCTCCAAACAATTGCAGCATTGATGATAAAAGGTACTCCTTATGAAGAAGCTGTATAATGGTCCGATGATTTAGATTCTACCTATGTTACTGCCAGGGTGATTTTGTCGATCGTGGATATAACAGTTTGGAAGTCTTCACAATTCTTTTGCTTCTCAAAGCCAGGTATTCCTGCACAAGAGCAATGCTTGTAAATGCTCTCTCCTTTGGATATCAGCTTTTTTTATTTGTTTGTCAAGTAGTATTACTGTGCTTTTGTTTGCACGGCTGTGAGAAAGAGGACATCAAAATGTGAAATAGGAAAAAAAGTTTTCCCTTTTCTTTTATTATGTTAAAGTCGGTTTCTCCTTTTTTTTCCTTTTCTTTTCTTTCCTTTAAATACACCTTCTGGTGAACCTTTCCTTCCCTCCTTTGCAATTAGAGGAGTCTTCCTTGCACAGGACCATCTAGTTACTGGTGACTGGTGAGTTTCTGATATCTCTTGACTTTCATCATCTGCCATATATTTTTAGGACTTCTACCTTATATCTTTGCATCTTGTGGATAAGTATGTGGCAGTGTTATCTGGACCTTAGATTCTACTCTCAGATTTCACTTTTCCCCCTCTATTCTTCCTATTATTTCTGCTATTTTAAGCTATGAACAACCTAAACTTTCAGTTGACGGCTTGATGCTCTTGGGCACTTGGGACTTTCAGACACTTTTGTCTCATTCATACTTGTTATCAAACCAAGAATATATCATTCTATTGGCAATTGTCATTTCTGGCAAAGAGGCATGTGATCTGACAATATATCAAACTTGATCTTATTAAGTTATTGGAATGAGGGACAGTTATCATAGTGTTTCACAGATTATTCTATTCCCATCGTGCATGCTTGAACTTGATATGTATGGACTTGTTACCTTTTTCCAGTAATGTTAATTTGCCAGATTTATGAGATTCTTTGATATTTGACATTCCTATCACATGTTCGGATTTCTTTATGTACAATGACAATTGCATTTTAACCTTAGATCGCTGTTGTTTTTTAGCTGATGATGTATGAAATTGGTGCTTGTCATCTTCATGGTATTGCTTCTGTGAGCTGACACTATCGCTTGATTGTCTATTTTTATATGCTTTATTATAGTATGGTTGTTGGAAAAATATGTCTCCAGCTTGTTCTGATAATAGCTTGTGGCTTATGCTAGATTCTAGTTTCTCGTAGATTTTATTGCCTTATATTACTGTTTTTTCTTTTGAAGAGAAGTTTATAGTTCCATACTGATACAATTTCTGTACTGTTATCATTTGTTTGCCTCTTTATTCTTGAACTTTACATCATTCAGTTTATCTTTATTACAAGCAAAGACCTTTATGATTTGATATTTTTGCTCGGTGGGCCTTTTTCGATTTGTAAAACTTGGCTGACTCCTTTTTTCATGTTCTGGGACTACTCTCAGCCATTCCCTTTGGTACATGAAATCATTTTCTAATGTTTCATTGGTGTTCATGTGTATTAGATATCCTGCAAATATTACACTTTTGCGTGGGAATCATGAAAGCAGGCAATTAACACAGGTATGCCGTTGTTTTAAGTAATACAGGATTATGATTGTGAGGTTTGAGTCCATGATATGTTTAGTATCCTCATACAAATTGTTTTACGTAGCATTTATACCTTCTGTCAAAGTTAATATATCCATTACTTTAATACCTTGAGCATCTGGTGGGATATTTATTTGGACACATTGCAGTGTTATGTATCTTCAATACATTAGGTTTGCATATTAGGCTTTCTGCTTTAATCGATTAAGAACCATCCTACCTAAGAGCTTGTATGGTTTTGTTTAACTTTATATGTGTTTTTTTCTTGATGGAAAATTGCTATGTTTAATTTGTTAGAAGTTCATTTTGGCATTAGAGTTCTCAAACAATTTATGGTCAAGTATGTCCATGAATCTTATGCTCTTCTGCCTTTGAAGGTTTTAGCATTTGATCTATGGACATGTAATACTGTGGTGGCATTCCTATAATTTTACTTCTTGGAGTTCTTGCCTCCTACTTATTGTGTCACCTTTATACTCAAAAATGATGTTTCTTTGGAGGTTAGACAGGTTACTTGCTACCTTTCCCAATTTGGTATTTCCTTTATATAAATTCTATGTTAGGATAATTTCCTGATCCTCTTATAAGAATAACAAAAGAGCTCCTCAACATGACTTCACAATTGGCTGCATGGTATCGATCAACTGTCTGGCCTCCAGGTTGAATCATCAACCTAATTAGGATCCCTTCATATGGTTATGCTGCATGTATTTCTCAAGCTTTATTTCATATTCTGCTTTAATTTGGACATGTACGGCTTTGTAATGTGTGTCTTTTTGCTTTGCATATGTAAGACCAGACCTTTTGAGACTTGTTGCTCTCTTTGTTAGAATTCATTTTAGTTTTCCTATTAGGGTCTGTTTGCTTGTTTGGAAATCTTTGGAAAAGGAAAACAAAATGACAAGTTCAATTTTCTTCTTGCTTTGTTTATCCAGGCCAAATTTGGAAATTACGTTTCTACATTAATCTAGTTTTCCTACCATCCAAACAGCTGGGAAATTCAATTTCCCAACAACTTAAATTTTCTAGGAGCTTTTCCTTGCAACCAAACAGGCGCTTACAAAGGTGGAACTTACTGAAGTTTCCCACTTCTCTGCAGAGAAGTCTTCAGAGGGAACAACCTGGCAATTTCAATTTTTGGGCTTGCAAAAGCCTAAAATGGAAGGAAATCAATTTGTAAAGAGGAGTTGAACAAGTCAGAATTTTTGCTGTGGTTTCTTCCTGTATTAGTATTTTCTT
Organism: Elaeis guineensis; assembly: GCF_000442705.2. Classification (NCBI taxonomy): domain Eukaryota; kingdom Viridiplantae; phylum Streptophyta; class Magnoliopsida; order Arecales; family Arecaceae; genus Elaeis; species Elaeis guineensis. The sequence continues at coordinate 104,813,580 of NC_025994.2, forward strand.
TTTTCCTTTCTTGGTTTCTTATGATCTTATCCAGTTTTTCTGTTTCTATCTTGTATAAGTTAGTACATGACACTATCCACATCAATCCCACTGTTTGTTTTTGTTTTTCATATTGTTCATTTGTCATCGAGAATTTGAGGCTCATTAAGGCTGATTAAAGTAAGTAAGAAGAAGGTGTTTGTTTATTTGTACATGACAGCTGGTCTTTTCAAGGTGATTGCATGGTTTGGAGGTATAGTGCATGAGAACCAGTTTTCTCCTCAGTCTTCTACTTTGTGTTTTACGCATGATTACACTAATCAATCTCAGTGGTTATATTAATGGCTGATTCAAATTCTCATACTGATGTTATGACATTTTCTCCTTTCTATGTTTCCATTTCAGAAATAAATATAATTTTTTTGGCAGTCACAATTGCCAATGCGAAATTTATGCAATGCAAGCTTGTTTCTGTATGATATATGCTAATGAAAAATGCTGTTTCTCTTAGGTCTATGGTTTTTACGATGAATGCCAGCGGAAGTATGGGAATGCCAATGCGTGGCGGTATTGCACTGATGTTTTTGACTACCTTACCTTGTCAGCAATTATAGATGGAACTGTAAGTCACTCTCTCACACACAAGCACATGTTCACATGCATTCTTTCTAGTCATTCTAATGCCAGTTACTCCAAATACAATATTGTTGTAGGTGCTCTGTGTTCATGGTGGTCTTTCGCCCGATATACGAACAGTTGATCAGGTTTTTGATCTCTTATCTTTTTAGTTGAAATTTTATCCTTGGCATTGACTTTTTCTAAATCCTTTAGTTGGGGACGTAGTGATTTTACATCAATGGGCACAATCTACACTTTGAAGATAAGAGAATCTTCTGTTATTTTCAAAACTTGTATATCTGTGTATGGTGGGAAGACACAAGCATATCCAGACAACAGCATGCACTGACTTAGACCATAAGCTGTATTTTTTTATGTGATCAGAATTTTGAATACGTGATTGTAATTTTTTTTTTATTTTCAGTTTTAGGAAATTTTCTTTGCTGTTTTTGTGTGTGTGCACACGTGCGCTTTTTTTTTTTGGTTTGCTTTTATGGCTGAGCTAGATCATCTAATTTGTAGGTAAGTCTATAATGTAACAGCTTAAAAGGGCTAGGTGGCATTTATTAGTTAGAGGGCCATCTTTATTGCATTGGCCATTAGTTAAAAGAGAGGAAAGAGGAGAAAGGGAGGAATGGATGGTCTGTCCCTTTCATGTGTCCATTCACACCTTATACCTTATGTTTTACTGGTTTAAAGCAAGAAAATATTATTGTTTGTGTAGAGACTTATGTGCTCGCTTGTTCTGATCTTCCTTAAATTTTCTCTTTTCCCTTTTCTATTCTTCTTTCACTTTTTTTTTTCCTTTTAAACTAGAGCATTTGCTTGAATTTTGGTTCATTTCAATCGTAAGTATGAAATCAAACCAATTCTATACACTACTCAACATTGAGCTCCATCAATGCTGCATGAGGTAAATCACCATAAAATTGGTGGTTGAAAACATTAGACCATTTGTGTTCTACATGTTAGCTACACTACCCTACTTATTCCTAAACATATTTTATTTTTGTTGGTTATGCAGCTCTTATCTAACCTATTCAACTACTTTATCACATCTTGATGCCTATGGCTAGGGCTAGAAATGGGTCGGGCTACACCGGGCCACACCCCTGTCCGAGCCTGGTCCGAAATACTTTTTCGGACTTTGGGCCAGGCTTAGATCCGAAGATGTTTTAAAACTTAAGACCCGAGGAGCCTGACTTGAGCCCAAGACTTGGCTCGAACCCCCTCCCTCTCCTTCTGTTTCTCTCTCCTTCCTCTCTCTCTCTCAACTTTCATACGACTTCGTTGCCTCCCATCTCACGTGTCCTCCCTGATTGCCGGTCCTCTCCTCCCCTCTTCTGTCTCCTCTGCCTTGGTGTAGCTATGTAGATCGGGATCATCGCCGGAGCGGCAAGAAGGATGAGGATGGCCGCGAAGACAGGGATAGGGCAGCACCGTGATCGCAGGTGAGGTCGTAGGCGAGCAGGTTTGGGATTATTCCATCCCCAGTGGTGAATCCGGCCGCCATTGGAGCACAGTTGAAGCTAGTGAGGGAACCCGGCGGCTGCTGTGGCATGATTTGGAAAGAGAAGCAGAGTTGCGGAAGGCGATCCGGGAGAGCGGGAGAGCCTCTGGTTGGAGGCCGCTGCCGCACGGAAGGCCGTGGAGGAGGCAGCTTGGAGGGAGAAGCTTCTTGAAGAGAGGCTCTTGATCGGGCTGGATAGTGTAAATCACGGAGCATATGCACGGTGGATGGCGTGCAATTGAGAATTGGTGAAATTCAAGGGGTAACTTGGCGTGTTATTCATCGTGGGATTTGGCACGGTCCAATTGCATTTAGTGCATGCAATATTTAGATGAATTTCGGGCTTTTGATTGAGCTGGACTTTGGGCTCAGCCCAAGCCAAAGGTATATTCAAGTCCGGCCCGAAAGACAAATGGGCCCTATAATTAGGTCCAAGCGTGGTCTGAACTGTTTCGGGCTTAGCCCAAAGCCCGACCCGAAGTCGGGCTTGCCCGATGGGCCTCTAGTTGGCTCGAGCCCAATTCTAGCCCTACCTACAACCTTTGTTGTTGACACCCCACCATCACCCTTTAGGCCTTGCCCATCTCTTCTTTCTCCCCCAGTAAGGAAAGAAGAATAGGAGAGACAGTAGTGAAGTGTTTGAAAGCAAAAGAAAATAGAAAGGGGAGCTCGGGTGAAGCCATTAGGAGGGAATAGGTGGAGAAAGAGGTCACTGAGAGCAGGTGCTGGGTGAAGAGTGAAGCTTGGTGGAGGTGAAGCAGTGAGGTAAGAATCTGAGGATTGTAGAGTCAGTGATGGTTTTGCAGCATGGAAAAAAAGCCACGAGGGGTTGTGAGTTGCATGTGATGAGGTAAGGTATCAACAAATATGTGCATGGGGAGGGGACTCAATAGGCACTAAGGAGTGGGGTCATATCAGGCAAGAGTTAATGGGGCTGTAGGCCAGCCCATGGCTTTAAGAGCACTCAAGTGAGGGTTCTTTGTGGGTGGGAAGATGCTTGCAAATGGTGGTGATTGGGGTTTGGAGGGGTCTTTATGGTAGGGATGGTTGGTTGGATTGTTGGGGTGAGTTAACATGCACACATGCACGTATGTATGCTCACATTGTCGTCTGTTTATGTACCTGCTAGAGTCACATACATTCCATATGCATGGGCTCTTTTTCTTTTTCTTCTTAATTTTGCTATGGGGTTAGGGTTTGCATGTCATACACTGACTTACACAGTTATAGAGTAGAGCTATTGTAAATCTGTGATTGCGTGGGCACCTACATGATAGTGCCTGCAAGATTGGTCCTCAATGGATGCTAGAGGGCCAAGCATCGATCATTCGAGCCGTTGGATGTGATCTACCATCTCTAAACTTCTTACCAAAAAAAAATCATGTGACTCGAACACCCTAACTTATGCATTTAATGGTCAAAATATATGCATTGTTCCATGTTATTTACATTGTCCATTTTTTATTGGTTGATGCATGGGCTAAGATCTCCAAATCAAATGATTTATTGACAGTAAGCAATTTAGAGATAGTGTATCAAATCAAATGGCTTGGATGGATTCTAGGCCCACGTCATCCAATTAGTGACAAACACATAGGTGCTTTTCACTATTCAATAGATAGGATAGGATTTTCAAATTGTGTGATTTTTTTTTTTTTGATTGCAAACAGTTTAGGAGTAGTATATCACATTCGATGGCTCGAATCATCGATGTTGGGCCCTCATCATCTGGTCAAGACCGAATTCAAAATAGAGGGGAAACGGAGAGAGAAGAGCTTATGAATATTTATTTATTCTTTTTGTGACCTCTAAAACCTTGAGGCATACCATGTGAAGCTGGCCACAAGGCTTTCCCGCTATATATTAGTAGATAGCAATGTTGCATGGACACGACTACAGACACGAATTGGATTAGGACACATGTCTAAATCAGATTAGGACATGTTGACTTGGCAATAGGAGAAAAAAGAGATACAAGGCGAGGATATATAGAAAAAAATAAATGTTAACCAAAAATATATGTAAAGCCTTGTATAAAAGAAAATATTAAAAGATATTATTTGTTTTTGCCTTTTATGATGCATGTTTCTCATCCAAACATTCCAGTTAGTTTAAGGATTTTAGGAAAATGACAATTTGCAAAATCATTTTTTAGTATTTACATTCTCAACCAATCTTTTGCAGGAACAAACCTTATTATCAACATTATTATGGTGGGCTGAACTCATTGTTTGGATAACTCTCTACCAAGTCTAAAATCTGCAATGAATAAGTTTTAATAATTATTCAAGTATCTGATTTGTATTTGACTTGGATAAGTATTAGACATGGATTCTAGGAGCTGGATGTGAGTGTCCTGGGGTAAATAGTGTATGCATGTCAACATGGTAATGAATCCATAATTTGAACTGGTTACATCTGGTTATTCTATGGCAGCTCATAAAGCTAACATAAAACAAGTGGGACAAGACTTGATGCTTATGATTACATGTCTACATGTGTGCAAAAAATGATTATAGAAGATGAGATATTTAATTCTTTTATCAAGTGGGATCATTTTGTATGCACTAAATGTTTGGTATTAGTTTTATTTTGGGTTCATTTTCCTACCATTTATTTTTCTGCTTTCTTGTTTGATTATCAGATCAGAGTTATTGACCGCAATTGTGAAATTCCTCATGAGGGCCCCTTTTGTGATCTCATGTGGAGTGACCCGGAGGAGATCGAAACTTGGGCTGTCAGTCCCCGTGGTGCAGGTTGGCTGTTTGGATCCAGGGTGACTGCAGAGGTATATAAAAATGTTCATTAGTTTCTTAATCTGGATTTTTCATCTCGAATTGACCACTCATCAAAAGTCACATGCTTCTTGTAGTTCAATCACATAAACAATCTGGATCTTGTTTGTCGGGCACACCAACTTGTCCAGGAAGGTCTCAAGTACATGTTTCAAGACAAAGGCCTTGTGACTGTGAGTTAATCATGATAATCTAATGTGCTACTCCACTTTGAATGTAGTTATAGTTATTAGCTTTCATTCGGTGAGATATTCAATCTAATTTTATCAGATCACCCAGCCTAGAGAAATTATTTTTTAGTTCTAAATTTGTCTGTTATGCTCATGTTTCCTGAATCCTAATCTTTGAAATGCAAGTCTACTGATTTTTTGGTTTGTCCAGGTCTGGTCTGCACCTAATTATTGTTACAGGTGTGGAAATGTTGCTTCGATATTGAGCTTCAATGAGAATATGGTATGACAATACAACTTTGGCTGTTGTTCCTCATGGTTATTATCTTCTTTTGCCTGTCAGTGAATGGTCCTGAAATTTCTGCATTTAGTTTCAATATGAGAAATTAAGAGTGAAAATTATAGAGCAACATCTTAGTTGTGTACTCAAACTGATTGGGATTGGAGCTGAATCAGACTTCATGGCTTGTGGAGGTCATTTTAAATGACGTTTGGTGTTTCATTAATTATACTTGTGAATGGACTCGTATTTCGCAGTTGACTGTTTCTTGTTCTCAATGTCAGGAAAGAGAGGTGAAGTTCTTCACAGAAACAGAGGAGAATAATCAAATGAGGGGGCCAAGAACGGGGGTCCCATACTTCCTATGATGGTGGTCAATGATTATTTGTGCTTGCATGTGCATTAGTGCTTTCCCGCCTGCCTTGTAAATTCCGGTGGAAACATTAGAAGTTGGTCTCCTCCCAACAAAAGGAATTTCTGACCAGTTTATGGGGTGATCAAATATGTTGATTACTGCTGTAATATGTTCGGCTGATTAATAGTTTTGGTGCAGTGTTTTGAAGTCCATTGTATATTATGATTCTTGCGACTAATGTTGCTATCTTATATCTATTCTATTGAATAAGCCTTGACATTGGAAAATAACAGGTCTCTGGCATTGGAAGATTGAAGAATCAACTCAATACGCCTTATCATGAAATCAATTAGCCCTGGTGAAAGATTTGCTTGGGTCTTATTCTAGGCCTCTAGTCATGTCGATTAGCCATCTCTAAACTGTAAATCTGTATTATGTTGTGTATTAAATCATTACCCTTCACCTGTACTACTATTAGATAAATCTGCTAGCTGCTGGTATCTGAAATATCGGTGTATAGGTCAGTTTGGAAGGAGTGCAAATTGTTGAGTCATGAGCGTAATTTCGTTCCTAATCTTGTAACCATTTATGAGGCTGTTGTATGCCCTAGCTTGGTGTTTGTGCTGCAATATGCAAATAACAGGTGCTAATGATTTTGATTTGAACCTTGCGAACCTGTTATTGGGACTGTGGAGAGTCAGGAAGAACATTGAATTGTCGGCATCTCAGACGACTGGAACTCATCAAGTATCCTGATGAGAAAATTTGGCACCCTCAAAATATGGGGAACACGAAATTGGAAATTGTTATTTTAGGGAATAAGTGCCACAGTGAATTCAATAACCTGTGAGTATTGTTGGTTGGATAGCCGCTCGAGACGTCTTGTGGCATATGAAGCACGTTGCAGATTTTAATATCTGTATGCAATGTTTCAAATCTTATTATGAGGTAGATTGTGCCCATAGTTTAGAGATCGGTAATTGTATGTGGTTGTTGTGTTTTTTTTTTTTTTTGCTGGGATAAATAGATGCTCCTATCACTCTAGTGTGAGTACATTTTATAAAATTAGAAAACAAAGTAGTTTACAAAGCATGTGGACACATTTGATTTTGTTGTAAGATCTGGTCATCGATATGTTCAGTCACGTAAGAAATGGTTCGATTTTTTTGTCTTTTGAAAAATATGTTGAACAGACACCGCAATGAAGGAGCAGATGGATTTCTAACTGCTCCTTGTCATCTCGGATCCAGCTGATAATGATAACATAATTTTTTTCAATGAGAATTCTTTTTGTCTGAAGCTCTTTATCTGGTAGAGATAATGTCCGTCCAAATGGTTTGAAATTCAGTCCTTGAGATGGAAGGCTTGAAAAGATGTGAGTCTTCCACCATCAACAGCATGATGTATGAATCTTGGATGACAAAAACTGCACCATCCTTGCCCTCCTGATGTTGCCGTCAAAGTTGTGTTTTCTTTGATCAGGTTTGGCATCATGGAACTCAGAAATGTGAATCACCGTAAACCTATCCCAGCAACGAGGAATAGCTACCACCAAAGCTGCAGTACATTTCCTATGGGACTTTAGACAAACATCTCTAGTTCAATGTTTTAAAGCAAGCTTGCCCTACATCAGTTATCACACCACATACCTCGTAATATAACGACAGGAGTCCTATTTTGTTGCAGAAAAAGGATGTGCGCATTTCTCGCAGCTGAAGATTGCCTTCGAGATCCTTTTCAAACTCTTTGGACTGGTAGTAGCCTCATGGTCACACCGATCTCCTTGAAGGCTTTGATTCAGTGCTATGATATTTAAGACTTTTATGAGACTTCACTAGGTGGATCTTTCCTTCCACTCTCTCTTTTTTTTTGGGTAAATCCTTCCTTTCTCTTTAAAGGAGGAGGAAGAAAGAAAGAAAGAAGGAAGGAAAAAGGAAAATCAATAACTCATAGAATCATCACAGAGGACTTTATCCAACCGTAGATATGAATATGTGGTGATTTAAATTATTCCTCTCCCCAAGAGCGCCTCAAAAGCTCAGTGTCCTGAGTGATAACCAATTATTCCATTTTCCTTTCTCTCATCTCTCCCCGTTTCATTATGAGAAATTCGTCTAAGTTATAATCGGCCACCAAGAAAGTTATACCATTGATCATTGGAAGCCTGATAACGGTATTCACGCCTTTTTTGGGGAAAAACCAAAGAATCGACATGGTATCAGATTACAATTACGACACAAGAAGAAAGAAAAGGTGGACTGACCTAAGAAGGGGAAAAGAAACGAATCCTCAAAGGCTTAGGATTTCGAGGAGTTCCTCCGTCGCGAGGTGCCATCATCCCTCGGGCACCCGGCTTGTCGTTTCGGCAGCTGCCGATCTGCGTCGGAATCGATGTCGGAGAAGGAGGGGGAGGCGTCGACGAGGAGGTGGCCGGGTTCTCTGCCGCCGGCGCCACAGCAGGAGGCGGGACACAGGCGGCGGGCGGTTCGCCAGGCGAGCATGACGGGGAGCTTGACGCAGCAGAAGAGGAGCGCCGGCGGGCAGCAGACGCACAGGACGCAGACGGCGGCGGCGCACTCGGCGGCGGTGTGGGTGCAGGGCGTGGTCGTCCGGGGGGGAGGATGCCCCCAGGTTCCCATTTGTGGGCCTCTGCCACCTGGATTCTTTTGTGAGTTTTTCTTTTTCATATAGATTTGCTGGTGAGAAGGTGAAGGTTCTTCCTTGTTCCAGAGCGACTCAAATGCAAGATTGGTGGCGCCCCCAGTAGGTTGTCTGCGTCAGCTTCTTTGCATTCTTTTTCTTTCTTTCTTTTTTTTGAGGGGCTTTTCTTTCTTTTCATTTGCAGGGTTTCGCCTTCCATTGTCCGCATGGGCGCTGCCCCGAACATGTCCACGTCCTCGTTTTCCATATGCCCTGTTCTCTTTCATCCAAAAAAAAAAAAAAAAAAAACGCCTTGCCGTAGAATTTAAAAAACACACGGAGAGAGAGAAAGAAGTTGAAAAACTAAAATATTTTTTTTTTTGTCCAAAAGAAAAGATCCGGTAGCTTGAGTAGTGCGAATCAAAAAATATTTAGTGTTTCAAATTTGACTTAATCAGATAACCGATTTTTTTTTTGACCCCTCAATTGTTTAGAAAACTCTCTTTCTGCAAACAATTAAGTATGCCTTATATTGCTGTAACTTAGTTTATTAAACAAGAGATGCATTCAATACTAATTAGAGCTTGATTCAAGCTTGATAGTAACAACATATATGATTAGAAAGTGGTAGATTAGAGAATGAAAATAAAAATGAGTGGTTCTCATTTTAGTTATTTGGTTGAAAAAAATTTATTTTTATTTTAATTTAAAAAAAATAAAAATATTTTAATTTTTTAAAATCTAATCTCTATTTTTCTGTAGGATTTAAATTTCATTTCGATTCTAATTTTGATTTCAATCATGAACTAAACACATCAAAAGATATGATCATTCTAATTCTATTTCTAATTTTGATCTCGAATCAAATGCATCAAAAGATATAATCATCCTAATTCTATTTCTAATTTCGATCTCGAACCAAATATATCTTAAATGTTCGAAGTTGATTTATTTATACAGTGAATGACCACATCATGAGCAAGTCTATTTATCAAGTTTTAATTAATTTTTTCAAATCTAAATAATCAAGATCCGCTCATTAATGAATAGAACAACACGTGAAATTTGATATTAGTTTCTAACTGAAGAGAAGCTCAACCAAGCCCATTAATCAATCAAACAAAATCTATCGATAAATAACCCGACTAGCCTGACCAGAAACATGTTTTTGATTTATGTAGGCGCCAAGTCCACCATTGTCTTATATATCAAACATGATCCTACTTTATATCTTGACTTAATATGGTGGGATAAGGCATTTATCTTGCCTTAACCCTAGGATCCATGCCAAATTGTTTAAATTATAGGGTGGGATATCTAATCCATGCCAAACTAGAATGCAAGCTTATTGAACAGCTCTTTCAAATCCTTTTGTAAAAGCCTGTTGTAAGGCTGATGCTTCTAATCTTTCTTTCTTTTTTTTTTTTTTTTTTTTGATAGGTGCCAATGGAAAGTCTCTAATTAGTCAAGTTCGACTCAAAGATCTCATTCCATGCGTGGAGCTGGGAGTTCTAGTCTGGATTGGAAAAGGAGATGACCCATGCATCACAGTTCGTAAGTTCCTGCCCTATCCTGTATTGTACAAAATCTTCTTTCTTCCGCACACTTCATCCCTCTTTAATTTGTGGGTTTTCCGAGTCTTGCGCTGACGTGCAACGACGAAAGCTGCTCCTTGTTCTTTCATGCCTTGCACTTAATCCGTAGCTTGCTTGCCCTTTCCGAAGTCTTTGAGGCCAGTGGTTAAGTAAACGCAACGAACAGAGGCCGAAGCGTACCCGGCGGGGTTGCTCCTTTCATTCCAGGGATTCAAGGACATTGACAAGCGACGGGGACTGGGGATTGGTTTCCTAGGGTACATGGCATTCCACTATCCTCATATTTTATCCCACTTAATTAATGAAAACATCAAACAAAAATTAACAAAAATCAACCAAAAATTTATTTTTTAATCCAAATAATTATAGGTAAATGTTAGATGTAGTATGATGCTTGATAATGATCAAGTGAAGATAAACACACTGAATAATGCAAGTTATTGCTCAATTGTTTATCTTGCTTTCGAGTTAGATCATGGGTCTGATCAGCCAAGCCTAATCAAGTATAGATCTGATCAAGCTTGAGTTGAAATTACTTCCAAGCTGGGATGTTGAGAGTTAGCTCAATTTCTTTATCACTATTTCAAGCTTGATTCAAGTTGAACATAAGTCTAATTTATCAGCCCAAAAAAATTTAAATTGAACTAGAAATTAGTTCGGACTTGAAATAAGCTCAGTTCAAACTTCTTGTTGAACTTGGTTCATTTAACATTCAATAAATTCAGAACTTAAATAATTAATATATGCTTGAGATCTGTCAAGCAAGCTTGATCGAGCTAAATATATTTTCGGCCCGACTTAAAATTGAGCCTATGTTTCTACTTCAAGCATGGTTGGTCTAACTTCACATTGACATTGACCCAAGCTTTACGGTAGTCAGGATTGAGCCAAGATGGTGCTCGTTAGATCATTTGCCACCCGTAAAGTAGTCCTAAGTCGCTTTTCCCTGGTCATCTGCTGTTGCACTGGTGGAGACAGGAAAGTCACAACACATGCCCGGGAATTTATTCCAACAAAGCCGCCAACCATTCGATCGCATTCAAATTGGCTGTAGAAGACCAAATGGAGAGCATTTGCCATAATAGAAGTCCAACTGGGGATTCATTTAACCATAGAGACACGATGCCAAACTCAAGTGGGAAAGGGTTACAAATTGGGTGGTCTTGCCCATTACATAGGGATTGGCTTGAAAAAAATTAACTAAAGATACGTTTAGTTGGAAAAAGTTAGGTTCTGAAATGCGAATGGGAACGAATGACTTCAATTCTAACTGTTTGATTGAAACGAGTCTTATTTTTATTTTAATTTTAAAAAAATAAAAATATTTTAATCTTTCAAAATTTTATTGAAGTTCTTCCTTAATATTTAAATTTTATTTTAATTTTAATTTTAATTTTAATCATAAATCAGATATATCAAAAAATAAAATTTGATTTTTATTCTATTTCATTTCAATTTCGACTCTGATTCTAATTACAAATTAAATATATTTTAAATATTATTCTTTGACAACCAGTATTTTTCGAAGAATATTATTTCACAACTACGAGGGATTGGTGCAATTTGGGCCATTCATGAATGGACCAGTCTTCTGCGACGTGGACTCATGAAATACAGATGCCAAGATGTTTTTATGTGTATATACTTTTTTATGGGAGAAAAATAGCTGATATATATAATTCTAATTGAACACCTCTTGGTACGTAGCACAGCCTCATGCCTCACGCCCGCTGCCTCTCTGCTGCCTCTCACTCCAAACCAAGCCTACAAAGCTAGTGGATTGCGTATAAGAAAAGTCCCATGAATTATTTAATATCCTTATCTGTGGCCAGAGTGAAGAAACGTGGCCGGTCATGAGCCGGCTCTTCAGATGAATCCATCAAAACCAGTCTACGTCGAAATAACAACGTCGCGGGGGAACCAAGGTGAAAGGAAGTCCACATGATAAGGTAATATCTCCAATGTACAATCAATGTTTAGTAAGTATATAACGTGTCATCATACGGTCACATCACGCAAGTTCAGCCGTGCAATTCCTAGGGTCCCTCTCCCAACCAGAGCAACCCTCCTCCGTGAATCCAAGTCATTCATTTGATTTAGAATTCTACGCTTCAAGTTTCAATCCATACCGAGCCCACAACGAAACCTACAATAATGAATGAAGTCCAATAACTTTAAAATCAGTTCAAATAAAAATTAGATAAAAAAAATATGTTCGATAGAAAATAATATAAAAATTAGAGTATATAGATCATGATGGTGCAATCATATGCGGCAGCATGCGGCCCAGTGCACAGACTCGTGGGCACATGTAGTGGGCGGCCCAGACCCGGATGCACGTACGTGGGGGCACGGCCCAGGCCCATCGCACCCGCACGATACCCTTCACATGGTCCACGTACAGTGTGTGGACCGATGGTCCACAGAGACCTGCGTGTATCGAGAGGACGTTTCTCCTTGCCTTATCGCGGTCCATGATGGACCGGCGGATATTTTCCTATGATTTCTCGCAGTCTACGGTATTTTTCGTAGATCGATTGCACAATCAGACGATTTGGAGCGCTGTCGGTCTTAATCTGATGGTTCAGGGACCTTTTAGGGTACTGTGAGGAGTCCATGACTCCTATTTTCTCTCGAATTCTGGGTTTTAAAGCCCCTGTTCACAGAATAGAGACGTGCATAGTAGTTGGTTGTTCGGCAGAGGATCCAAAGCAACAGAGACGAGGTACCGACAAAGAGTAGGAGCAGGATGCTTCAAGCAGACTGTCAGACAGTGAACAGCGGTCGCTTCAGAGGTTCAGGAGGTCTTTCTACAGAGAGAGCTTTTGTGAGAGAGAGCTTCTTGTGAGGGAGAGATTGGATATAAGAGGGTTGAAGATATAATCTCCTCTTGTAATTTTTCTCTTTTCTCATAGTGAAGTTTGTATGCCCCATAGAGGCGAGCTTTTTTTGGCTGATCCACGTATTTGATTGTTTCAGTTTTATTTTTTCTTTCTTCATGCTGCGACATGCGGTATCGAAAAGTTCCTGTAGAGATGGTGTCTTGACCAGACATCCCCAACAAGTGGTATCAATGCAAGATGGTACCAGAATGCAGATTGTGGCAGTGGTGAGCAAGATTAAAAATAGAGAAGACATGCTCAATCAAGATGAAGATCAACAGGTTTGATAGAAAGAACAATTTCTCCTTGTGGCAAGCAAGGGTGAAGGATGTGTTCATCCAGCAAGGATTGATCGATGCTCTTTTGTGCGAGAAGAAGTTGACTACCATGGAGGTGCAGGATTGGAGGTGGCTCCAAATGCAGACGGTGAGTACGATCCGCTTGTATCTAGCGGATGAGATGGTGATTCACATGCTTGGTAAGACTTCTCCGATAGTGTTGTGGTCTAAGCTTGAAGAGTCGTACATGGCGAAGTCTCTCACCAATATTCTCTTTCTCTAGAGGCAGTTCTACCAACTGCGGATGACTGAGGGATAGAGCGTGCAGGAACATCTGGTCACTTTCAGAAGATCCTCACCGATCTCCTCAGTATTGATCAGAAAGTTGAGAAAAAGACCAGAGCGCTGGTCTTGCTAGCATTGCTTCCCTCTTCGTATGTATCCTTGATGACTACTCTTCTAGTGGGGAAGAGCACCATCAAGATGAACGAGATTATCATGATGATTTTTCAGAGTGAGATTCTCAGGAGAAAAAATCTAGCTTTGAGCTCAGGTGGCAGCTCAGCTTTAGTGGTTTCTGGAGAAGTAGGAGGGGGTAGACGGAGCGACAGGAGATCGCGACGAGGGCGGTCTAAATCCAGGACGAAGGACTTGAGCAAAATCAGATGTTATCAGTGTAACAAGTTGGGATATTTAGCTAGAGATTGCTCTCAACTTAGGGATCAGATGATGGCTATTACAGCGACGGACAGTAGCGAGTCAGAGGATGATGCCCTGAAGATAGTTGATGAGGTATTTACTTCTTCCCAACAGTAGATTTTAGATTCTGCATGCACCTATCATGTATGTTGCAGAGATGAGCAGTTTGACTCCCTGAAGAGCAGTGAGAGTACTATTTCTCTGCTGGATGGATCGAGCTGTACGATCAAAGGCATCGGGATGGTCAGTTGGAGAGCACATGATGGTGCAATAAGGAGATTGGGATAGATCCGATATATATTTGATTTCAAATGAAATCTTATCTCACTGAGCAGACCGGATTCAAGAGGCTACAGGATGGTAGATGGTGAAAAAATTCTGAAGGTATTGTGCGGCGATAGGATTATTCTAGAAAGAAAGAAGAGGACGAGAGGACATTACTCATAGTGGAGAGCTCAATGCGAGGTAGAGCTTCAGGAGCCAAGAGGAGCTCAAAGCAAGGTGGAGCTCCAAGTGGGGGTAGATCGGACATGAGACATGAGACTCGGGAGGTTGAGAGGTGATATCACAGAGTGAGATTTCTATTATCGCAGGATGATATCCCGAGCAGGTCTCAGGTCAAGAGGAGCATAGCATACGACGGAGATGGGATTGAGCGGCCTGGCTCAACTTCCATATCTACCCATCCATGATCAGTAGGCGATTGTCTCAGGGCATGGGGGCGAGGAGATCCAGAAGCTCTCAGAGTTTGGAAGAGGCCGAATATCAAGTCAAGGTGAAGATTGTTAGGATTTGATGTCTCGAGATTCGATCCATATTGAGTCTACAGCAAGATCTGCGACGACAAACGAAGTCCAACGAGCCCAAGATCAGCCCAAACGGAGATCGAATGAAGGAGATATGCTCGATAGAATATTGCACAAAAATTGAAGCGGTGGAGGCCGGCGGAGGCCGCGGTGGTGTGCACGGCCCAGCGCGCGGATGCGCAGGCGTGCATGGCCCAGGCCAAATCATGCGTGGGCGCACACGGCCCAGGCCCAGGCCCATGCGAGCGCGCACGGGCGCAGCCCATGCGATACCCTTCATGCAGTTCAAGTGCAGTGCGTGGACCGACGGTCTACGGAGACCCGCGTGGATCGAGAGGACATTTCTCCTTGATTTCTCACAGTCCATGATGGACCGACAGACGTTTTCTTATGGTTTCTCATGGTCTATGGTATTTTTCGTGGATCGATTGAGCGATCAGACGGTTTGGAGCGTTGTCGGTCTTAATTTGATGGTTAAGGAACCTTTTTGGGTGCTGTAAGGAGTCCATGACTCCTATTTCCGCTCGAATTTAGGGCTTTAAAGCCTCTGTTCACGGAACAGAGACGTGCACAGTTGTTGGTTGTTCGGCAGAGGATCCAGAGCAGCAGAGGTGAGGTGCCGACAGAGAGCAGAAGTAGGATGCTTCAGACAGACTGTTAGGCAGCGGACAGAAGTCGCTTCAGGGGTTCAGAGGGGTCTTCCTAGAGAGAGAGCTTTTGTGAGTGAGAGCTTCTTGTGAGGGAGAGATTGGGTGTACGAGAGTTGATGGTGTGATCGCCTCTTGTAATTTTTTTCTTTTCTCATAGTGAAGCTTGCATTCCCCATGGAGGCGAGATTTTTTTGACTGATCCACATATTTGATTGTTTCAATTTTATTTCTTCTTTCTTTCTGCTGTGACGTGCGGTATCAAAAAGGTCCTATAGAGGTGGTGTCCTAACTAGACATTCCTAACAAGTGGTATCAGAGTAAGGCGATACCAGAACTGCAGCAGTGGCGAGCAAGATTGAAGATGGAAAAGACAGGCTCAATCAAGATGGAGATTAACAGGTTTGATGGATAGAGCAATTTCTTCTTGTGGCAGGCAAAGATGAAGGACGTGCTTATCCAGCAAGGGTTGATCGATGTACAAAGAGAAACTGACTATTATAGAGGTGCAGGATTGGAGGCGACTTTAGATACAGGTGGTGAGTATGATTCGCTTGTATCTAGCGGGTGAGGTGGTGATCCACGTGCTTGGCGAGACTTCCTCGATGGTGCTATGGTCAAAGCTCGAAGAGTTACACGTGATGAAATCTCTCACCAACTCCCTCTTCTTCTGAAGGCAGTTCTACCAGCTACGGATGACTGAGGGATAGAGCGTGCAGGAGCATCTCAGCCACTTTCAGAAGATCCTCACCGACCTCCTCAATATTGGCGAAAAAGTTGAGGAGAAGATTAGGGTACTGGTCTTGCTCGCATCACTTCCCCTTCGTATGAGTCTTTGATGACTGTTCTTCTAGTAAAGAAGAGCACCATCAAGATGGACGAGATCACCGTGGTAATTTTTCAGAACGAGATTCTTAGGAGGGAGAACCCAGCTTTGAGCTTAGATGACAGCTCAGCTTTGGTGGTTTCTAGAGGAGTCGGAGGTGGTAGACGGAGCGACAGAAGATTACGACGAGGGCAGTCCAAGTCTAAGACGAAGGATTTGAGCAAGACTAGATGTTATCGATGTGACGAGTTGGGGCATCTAGTCAGAGATTGCTTTCAACTCAGGGATCAGATGAGGGTTACTGCAGCAACGGCCAGTAGCGAGTCAGAGGGTGATGCCCTAGAGATATCTACTTCTTCTCAGTAGTGAATTTTAGATTCTGTATGCATCTATCATGTATGTTGCAGAGAGGAGCAGTTTGACTCTCTGAAGAGCAGTGAGGGTACTGTTTATCTGTCGGATGGATCGAGCTGTGCGATCAAAGATATCGGGATGGTCAGCTGAGGACACATGATGGTGCAGTAAGAAGATTGGGAGAGATCCGATACATATCCAATTTCAGACGGAATCTTATCTCACTGAGCAGACTGCATTCGAGAGACTACAGGATGGTAGCTGGTTAAAAAATTCTGAAGGTGTTGTGCAGCGATAGGATTATTCTAGAAGAGAAAAAGATGATAAAAGGACATTACTACCTGACGGGGAGCCCAGTATGAGATGGAGCTTTAGAAGCTAGGAGGAGCCAGAGCGAGGTGGAGCTCCAGCTGGACATGGATTGGGCACGAGATGCGAGACTCGGAAGGATGAGAGGCGATATTGTAGGGTGAGATTTCTATTACCGCAGTATGATACCCTGAGCAGATCTCAGGTCAGGAGGAGCACAGCATACGACGGAGATGGGATCGAGCATTCTGGCTCGACTCCCATGTCTGCCATCATGATCAGCAGGCGATTGCCTAAGGGTATGGGGGTGAGAAGATTCAGAAGCTCTCAGAGTTAGGAGGTTGAATATCAAATCAAGGTGGAGATTGTTAGAATTTGATGTCTCGAGATTCGATCCATACTGAGTCCACAGCGAGATCCGCGATGATGAACGGAGTCCAACGAGCTCAAGATCAGTCCAAACAAAGATCGGATGAAGGAGATATGCTCGATAGAAGATGGCACGAAAATCGAAGTGACAGTGGTCGGCGATGGACCGACGGAGGCCACAGTGGCATGACCGCATGTGGACGGGCGGGCGCGCATGGTGCGCGGCCCAGGCCCGATCTCGTGCGAGCGGGGGCGTGACCCGAGCGATACCTTTCACGCGGTCCACGTGCAGTGCATAGATCAGCGATCCATGGGGACCCGTATGGATCGAGAGGGCATTTTCTTTTGGTTTCTCGCCATCCACGGTGGATCAGCAGGCATTTTCCTATAGTTTTTCATGGTCTATGATGTTTTTCATGGACCAATTGTGTGATCGGACGGTTTGGAGCGCTGCCGGTCTTAATTTGATGGTTCAAGGATCTTTTTGGGTGCTATGAGGAGTCCATGACTCCTATTTCCACTCAAATTCAGGGCTTTAAAACCTCTGTTTACAGAACAGAGGCATGCACAGTCATTGATTGTTCGGTAGAGGATCCAGAGTAGCAGAGGTGAGGCACCGACAGAGAGCAGGAGCAGGATACTTTAGGCAAACTGTCAGGCAGTGGACAGTGATCACTTTAGGGGTTCAAGGGATCTTCCTAGGGAGAGAGCTTTTGTGAGGGAAAGCTTCTTGTGAGGGAGAGATTGGGTGTACGAGGGTTGAAAGTATGATCTCCTCTTGTAATTTTTCTCTTTTCTCATAGTGAAGCTTGCATGCCTCATGGAGATGAGTCTTTTTTAGTTAATCCATGTATTTGATTATTTCTGTTTTATTTTTTCTTTCTTCCTGTTATAACGTGCGGTATCATAAAGGTCCTCTGGAGGTAGTATTTTGGTCAGACATCCCCAATACTAACTTCTAAGATATTTCTTTATATTGAATGAGATGAAAGGGGGTTGAGAGGGAATATGCTTTATCATCAGTTTCTGCGGGACTGTTTCCCAAGTAGTTTTTCCATTTATTCCTACTCGTTAAATTAAATTTAGGTTGTATTAGTTTGAAAGTTTAATTGCATATACTTATGATAAACTCATTCTAAAATCTAGGTTCAGTAGTTCAATAAAAAAATTTACATAAATTTTGCATATTGCTTGTATTAAAACTTGAGCATGAGTTGTAAAAATATTTCCATAATATTTTAATCCAATGACAAAAAAAAATCCAATTCCCATTTTTCCCCCTTCACAAAAAGAGGTTGGAGATGGTAAACTGATCTTACCTCTTTTATTTTATTTATTTATTTATTTTTTTTTTTTTTTTTTTTTTTGGCAAGCTCCTCTTGATAAAAACATACATTTCCCAAGATGTGATAATGCAAAGCCCAACTTGCCAAAAAAAGGAAGCATGCTTATACCCTAACCTATGTTCTATCGCTATGGTACATGCATTTGATTGACAATGAAATTATGAAAGCCTCCCTAACTAATTCAAATGGTTCCATTTATGTGACCCATGGGGGAAAGCAGGAGGAAGTACATTGGAGCCGGAGATTTGTGCGGTCAAGTTTGTCTTGCCTATGTGCAAAGCAGATAACCTTGTAGGTTTGGCCAAGGAATATTACCCAACAATAGCTTTATACTAAGAACCTTGCTAACAATCAGGTTTCCATCCTACTTCTTTTCCAATTTCAGTGTGAGCATTGGATGCGAGCAAGGCATCACTGAAAAGGTTCTACAGCTCATTCTCAAAGATCCCATGCTAAATTTTCTCTAGACCCATATCACCCAAGCAAACAGCACAAGGAAGGCTCAGCCTCAGGTTTCTATATCTCTAGTTCTCTACCTCTCCTCTCAGCATGGTCCTCTCTTCTTCTTCTTCTTCTTCTTTCTTCTCTCTCTCTCTCTCTCCAATTTTTCCTCTCTAATTTCTCTATCTTTCTGATAATATAGCCTGAAAATCCAATGGATAGCACAAAATTTGAGAGGCCACAAGGAATTGGGCCAGTGAAAGCTGCCATCAGCCTCTACGGGGAAAGGATCCAGGGAAGAAAGCCAGACAAGTACAAGACCCAGCTCCCACTCAAAGAGGTATTACTTGTTGCATAGCTTTGCGCATGTATCTTGTTGGAATTTATCTCGGCTTCTTTTTGCCATATGTTTCTTGTGGATGTGTACTGTTTCCTTGATCCAAATGACTAAATTGAGCTCAAAATACATATTCTGAAGGATTCGCATTCAGTAACCGGAGATCTCCACCGGGCAAAAATGGATATTGGAAGGCTGAATGAGACCAAAAATTTTGCTGAAAAAGAGAAGGCCCGGGCAGAATCCGAACTGTATAGGACGAGGAGCAGAGCTAAAGAGCTGGCTCTCCAAATTGACGAGTCCAATGCCAAAGCAAGGGAGCAGAAACTAGAGCTTCAGTCGATGAGGAAGCCAGAGTTTGGTGATGGTCAGTATGCTGAAGTGATGCAGGAACTGAGTACTGTGAAGAAGGAGCTGAGCAGGCTGAAGCTTGATGTGGCCTCTGCTTTAGAAGCAAAGGCTAAAGCTGAGAAGGAAACTGAAGCCTCTCGTTCCAAAGCTAGCTCCTATTCCCGATCGGTCAAAGGACTAAGAAGGGAGATATATGCAGCAAATGAAGAGCATGTTCTGGTGGAGCTTGCCCGGATCGAAGCTGAAAGAGAGTTTCGAGAAATAGAAGCTCAGAGAGTGGCTGAAGCTGCTCAGTTTGCTAAGAAGATTGAAGCCACTAACAAGAAAATTAAGGATATCAGCAATGAAATCAACCTTGCCAAGGAGCTCGAAATGAAGCTTGAAATAACAAATTCTGATATCAATATCTTGCAGAATGAAATGGAGTTGGTTCGAGCAATGGAGAGGAAGCATCAGAAGAATGATTTGTTCAAAGATGTGAATAAGACAGTGGAAGAAGAGTCAGAGAGCCGGTCTATGCTACGATCAGCAGAGGCTGAATTGAAGGCAGCAAAGAAAGAATTAGCTTCCATCAAGGAGGAAGGATTTCAGCTCATGGCTTCCATGGATCTTATAAGAGAGGAGCTGATGCACACTGCTGAAGAAACCAAAAGACTAAAGAAACTAGAAATGAAAACAGACTCTACTGTTCAGCATCTTAATTCCAAGCTTCTGAAAGCCAAGTCTAAGCTGGAGTCTGCCACACGAGCAGATGAAAGGGCTAGAGCAATAGTTTCCAATCTCTCAGCTGCGCTGCAACAACTGCATACAGAGGTAGAGTCGGCGAAAGAAGAAAAGGAACTTGTTAGCGAAGAGACAAGAAGTATCAAAATGGAAATTGAGAAGACAGACTTGGACATTAGCTCGGTGGAGGAAAGATTGCAAGCTGCTGTCCGAGAGCTTGAGGCAGTTAAAGCATCAGAAGCGGTTGCACTCAAGAAGCTGAGGAGAGTTACTGAAAGAACCATCAAATCAAGAGCTTCATGGATTCTATCCAGCTCTAATATAACTATATCCAAATGTGAGTATGATTATTTGAATAAGCGTGCAGCAGATGCTCAAGTTGTTGCTGAGAAGAAGGTGGCGGCAGCTCAGGCATGGATCAAAGCACTGAAGGCTGGAGAGAAAGAGATACTGATGAAGACTGAGCTTGCTAAGAGGGAGATTAAAGAGCTCAAAGGTGTGGAAGACCGAGAGCTTTGTGACATGGAGAAATCATTGGCTGCTCAGAAGACTCTTGAAGAAGAACTATGTAATTGGAGACAGAAAGAGAAAGAGGAAGATATTTCTAACCTGAAGCTTGTGGTAACAACACCAAGGAAATCCCTCAGAGGGAATGGAATACCAGCAGCATCAAGAAGAGCTAAAGTGAGAAGGCTGTCAAAATCATCAGGATTACGATATACTCGCTCCCCATCTTTTACTATTAAGAAGAAGAGGAAGGTAATGCCCAGTTTAGTCAAGTTTCTAAGAGATCGGAAAACGGGGAAGCATGAATGAGCTACAGGTATGTTGGGCAGACTACAAGGTCTGTATCTTGCTGATATGCCTACGCCTGTTGCTAACTTCAGAAAATTGTATGCAGCTACTTCCATGTTTTGTTTTCCCCCTCTTTAATTTTCTTCTTCTTATCAATCAACTTATTTGTTAAGACATGGATGACATATATAACCTATACAGAAAAAGAAAAATCGTAAAATATAATATGCCAATAATAAGCTTCTGTAATCATTTATGCACATATATATGTATAATATGGGTGACATCTTTTTCCAAATGATAAGCCAAGAAAGACATAAATTCAATCAGAACTTTTTTAGGGAAATATTGATTGTTAATGGTTATATGGTTAGCACTCTCATTGATCTCCAAGTAGATAGATTGTTAAGACCTGCTACTCTGTTGCCTTCTGTTGCACCCTGCAGCTATTGTCTCTGCATTTGAGTACGTTCTACTTCCTGCTTCATCCTAGATCACCAACATATGTCTAAGCCCTTTTAACAATCTTGAGTATTCTTCATATGAAGATGCATTCTCGGTCTTCTAATTTTTTAGTTATAGCTTCCATCTATCACAGGCTTACTGAAGCCACAACCGTCAGATCTGTCAATAAAGTTTTGAGACAGCTACTCCATATGCTGAAAGCACAAAAATGGCTTGGTGTTCTTGCATGCCAACCATAAACTAAGTTATTTTGGTAGAGATATCTGCAATTGCAATAATAGCAAGCTAAAGTAGGCTTTTTTTAGTATTCATAATTATTCTTTTTACATCAGACTGCTAGGATCGCTCTAGTAATCATTCTGAGACATTGTGTTGTCATTTGAAATAAATCATGCTTGTCTCTCAAAGCACGGTCATAAATAATATTTGTATTTCTGGCACATTGCCTTTTGAATGATGAGGAAGTTCATATGTGAAACTTATTTTCTAGCTGAACCAAGTCATTCTGGAGTTTATCATAAAGGGGGTATGCCACACATTGTCCATTGTCTCTATGTACTTGAAACTTGTTTACAGCTATGAAAGAGGTTGGATATGATCATATGAAGGTTAAAATTAGAAAGACATCAACAAACCAATATCAGGAAGTGTGATGTCTATTTCTAGAGCATTGTTAGCAAGTGGGCCATAAATATGAAGGGCACTTTGGGTTCAGTAAATCTCGGAGCCAAAATTATGTACTGTCCATGATACCCTGCTTTTCATTGATAGAATAAACTAGTTTTTGCAGATTTAAATAGGAGTATTAGGGATCGAAACACCAGATCATCAATTGTTAGTTTCAAACCAGAGGCATGATTAAACATGGATGACCCAGGACTGGCAATCTTTGTATATAGCAAATTCATTGTGAAATATTAGCAAAATTGAAGTTTTTGCATGAGTAGACTGGCCCATGCACAGTCCAGTATGATTTAAGTACTTAGAAGGCCATGATCATTGGCACTGTATGTTTAACAATGATCATTATTTACCCCAATAAACATACAAGGACAATGATTGATGGGTTAACTTAAAAAATGGATGGAGACTTAGATAGCTGTACATGCATATGAATAGGAGAAAACTGTTTATCCTGACTTATTGATCTGTAATCATAATCTTCTACTGGACTATGTTGATTAAGGTATGAGTTTGACATAGGCAAAGAAATGAACAAGACCCAACTTTATCCTACCTTATCAGACTTCGGCATAGGCTCAGACACTCTTCTCTCCCCTACCTCTCATGGTTAGGATAAAGTACTTCCAAGACTAACAAGACTCCTCAGAGGAATGGTGCTGTGGATGGCATCCAACTATCCAAGGTTCCTGGCAGAAGTATGCTGTCCTATTTTCTTGTCAGTTGCATTCAACGCATGGTCCAAGTATGAGCAGGACTGCAAGACTGAGAAATGCAAAAGGACTACTAAATATAAACTGGCAGTCACCAAGGACTAGGCGTAAAGTTCTCTAATCTTGGAGAATACATTTGCGGTCTTCCCTTTGGCCATTGCAGCATCGACTATGCCTGATCAGTTAGCTATTTTGGCTAAATCGAGCAGATAATATCTTAAATGGATGGCTGAACCAAGAAACGTTTTAGACGCTCTTTCCAGTTTTGATATGGCTCTTTGTGAGTCTGTTCTTCTATGAGATGGATATAAGAGATCACTCCTGTCTTTTCTAAATGGTGCAAGCCTGCGATAACATTTGTATTCAAGTTACCACTTGCTGCAGGCACAGCTTTTGTGGGGATCATTTTTATCTCTGGTTGAAGTCACTAGACAACTCACACATCTTCATGGGACTTCCTCTAGAGATGGGGCACATAGCACAGATATGCATCCATTCATGCGCATACACATGCATATGGCACATGTGTCAAAACAAATCCATTAAGCCGGACTGACTTTAAGTCGGATTTGGGCTTAAACACATAGCCCAAATTGAATTTATGTTCAAATCTAGCTTGAAAAATTCTTGTTTATGTGATTTTTTTTCCCTTTTTTAATCTTTCTACTTAATATTCATACTTTTATGCGACCCGTTTGGATTTGATGTGTGCTCTCTAGGCGAACACCATCTATAAAATATCATTTTCTCTTAAACATATTAGCATTCTCACTTTTGTAATCATTTGCCGCATATCTTTAATCGGATTCAGAGCAGCCCGATTTTGGCCCAAATAGATAATTTCGATTGGCCCACTCGAATTCGGGTTGGGCTCCGGCTGCATTTTGTAAAAACTTTCAAGCCCAAATCTGTTCTAAATCCCTCAAAAAAATTCAGACCAGATTCGAATAGGGTTGTGACCTGATCCAATCTGATCTATTTTGAGCCCTAATTGCCATTCCGGCCAGCAAGCTAGCATAAGAAATGCATGCTTAATACATCCTGCATATTCATGTCTACCGTCTGCCTGCGGGAGAAAAATTGGAAAAATCCGTCAATACTATATTTGCACCGTTGGACGTCAAATATCCTGAGTTGCCGGTCAAACCCAGGATAAGTAGGTGCTTACCAAACAAACCTACTTAAATCGAACAAAGGGACTATTTCATGCCTTTGTTGACTTCAACTAGGTTATAGAAACTATTTGATCTAACATCCCGGAAAGACTTTCTCTGTGAAAAGATGATAAGACTTTTATTCGGGATCTAAGGCATTATCATACGTCGCCTTTATGGGTCCCATGAATAAGACTTTGAAGGATCAAAGTAGAGAGATAGGATGTTCATTGACTCCTCCATTTTCTCATGTCGGCAGGGGTATAGGATGTTAAATGGGATTAATGGATGAGGGTGATCAAAGATCAACTCACACTTCAAATGGCACTCCTTCGCTCCTAACTATGCCACTGATTGCGCTATTGAGGTCATATATTCCGTGCCTAATTTCAACTCATAATTCTGCATGGAAGGCCACCATCCACCAATAACGAATGTCAAACCCACCTACCTATCAGCTTAAATATTGTCCTGTATCATACTGTCAAGAAACTTCTCTAATATTCTTACCAAGAAATATAAACATTTCTAACCAGAATGTTTTATAGTCTGCTTGTCCTCTTCATCTAGGAGATTAATTGCCCATATGGGATGCATTCTTAAATGTGATGACCCACCTACAAGCATAGAGAACCATGACTTTCCTGCCTAGGGAGTGGAGTCAAAATGTTAAGTAGGAAAGTTGTGATTCTGAGAAAATGTAGATCATTTTTGCCTAAATGCTGATGTGGGTTTAGCCTCTTGTCCTCAATTAAAGGCGGACAAGAGAGGAAAAATAAAACAGATAACAGAATGTATAAGCGTACCGTATATTCTATGGGAGTTTAATACATGCGGCTTGTAAATGCAGTAGAGGTATATGTCTCAGAGTTTTATCTTGCAATATACTAAATGAGCTGAAGGCCAGGGCAGAAGCGCTACGTTTTTATATGACTTTGGTCAAATATTCTCAAACTGCGTATATGCTTTAACTGCCCTGTCGAAGAAAAATTATATGGCTTAACCGCTTACGTGTATATAATCCCAAGATAAGATATAAGCACACTTTTGAACCATGCCAAGTCTCTTTTTGAATGGCTTTACTTCTATTTTTTAAGGTGTGGAACTTCATTAGGTTCATCTAGAATTATTTAGGAGGAGGAGGAAAGCAGTGGACATGTAATCCGATCGCATAGTTGTTACCCTTATTCGATTGTAGTTGAATTTAAGATGACTAAAACTCCTGGAAAGGAAATCCAGTTGGTTAACCTCCACCACAAAAATGTGGATCCAGGGTCAAAGCTTTACATATTCTTAGAGACAGAGGGTGGAGTTTGCAAGATTGTAAGAGGAAGCAGCGGTTACCCTTAGTTGAGTTTGGGATGACTAAGAGTCTTTGAAAGGAAATCCAGTTGGTTAACATCCACTTCAAAAATATGGATGCAGGGTTGGATACTGACGTATCCTTGGCGATGGAGTGTAGGAGTGGAGTTTGCAAGATTCTAAGAAGACTATTGACAAAGATTTGATACTTCTTTGTTCAAAAATTAATGGTATGTAAAGAACTAAGTCCAAAATAAATATGAAAACTATTCGATTTCATGGGGGTAGAAAGAAGATTAGATGGTAGGTTAATATTGCCAAAATATCCATGATATATTCTATAAAAGCAGCCATTCAATGGTAGTTACCCTATTCTTGATTAAGCGCCTTGCTGCTACTGCTTTGATACGAGGGTCAAAATCAGTGAGGAAGAGTAAGAGTAACTAGCACTATTTTTCAGTAAGTTGATAGCCGGTTCTTTTATTGAATGGACAATAAATCTTAATAACGTTCAATAACATTTTTGATCTTTTAATTCTTAGATTAAAATAGTTACAGAAGGAGAGCAAAAGGACAAGAAACAAAGGTACATAGAAAATAAATTTTATTATTCCTATTTTAATTTCATTCAATACATCTCAAAGATTATTTATACTAATATATATATTTCATAAAAGAAAAATAATAACAACTAATATAAAACCATACTAATAAAAAAAATGATACAGAATCATATTGACAAAAAAAAATATTATAGGATCATATTAATAACAAAATTATTATAGGTTGGTATGCGATTTTTAAAATAATATTAATAATTTCTATTGATACAATTTTAACACTGACCCGAAGTTTCAAATTTTCTTTAAATATTTTTACTCCATCATACATAATTACAAATAACTGCATACATCCAAATATAAATGTATATATGGACAAAGAAGGAAACTGAAATTAAGTATGACAAAAAAAAAAAAGGGGGATTGTTGACTTTAATAGGTTGGGTGTACCTAAGAAAAGAAAAGAAAAGAAAGCTGAAATAAAGACTAAAATAGAACAGCCAATGATGCTAGTAGTATTATATTACAAGGCACTTGTGGCCTTGCCTCTCTTTCAAGTGCAATTGGTAGACATGCTTAAGCCAACTTATTCTCTGTAGCTCTTCCTTCCTCAAACTGCAAAGCATCTTTGTTTGAGTGATTCTATCTTTACTGTGGTGCATATTTTAAAGAGATTCGGTTCCTTTATAGTATTAAATAAAAATTGCACCATGAATCGCAATCAATTTTTAAATCGTTTCTACCCCCAGATGCAAGATTTCTTGTTAGCTTCATGACTTTCTCATGTAAATCATCTACCAATTATAATCAGCCACGAGGGAATTCCAACAAAAGGGTACCTCCTCTAATTGGTAGAACAATTAGCAGCCTCGAGGGAATCGTGGTCAAGGCGTTTTAGGTTGGAATTCTTTGTAAACTCCGCATCTGGCCCGAGAAGACGCTGGGTCCGGAGCAACAGGGGCTTTAAGAACTATTTCCACGTTGGCGTGGAAGTCATTGGGAAGCCCCCGGTTTGTTCATACTGTCGAGTTCTTGTCACATGCCCCGCCTTGGGCATGCCAAGTCCACCACGACACTCGCTTGGCGGGCACTGCAGGCTGGCATCCAGTCCGCAGAAGACGAACCCCGAGAAGGGTCGCTGCTTCGGTCTCCGGGGGACTGCCATCGCACTCAGAAGGTCTATCTTAATTTTTTAACGAAATTCTCCTGTAGAAAAATGTCTAACGGCGCAAGCCTAAGTTCCCGTCATCATCCCCTAAAAATATAGCAATGAGTTACGCACAAAAACATCATAATACATGTCCGTAGCAACTCGGATATAAAAAAATGGCTTAAACCGTGCCTTGATAAATAAATGGGTAATTTCGAGGACCAAAGTGCTTTGGGGCACGATCTGGTGAAAAAAAATAAAAATGAAAGATGCAATCTATCATAATTGATTTTTTTTAAAAAAAAATCCGTCATAATTGGATGAGGCTTTGTACCGGAGGCTCGTGCAATTTGCGTTGATCTCATGAAGCATAGCGATCCTTCCATGGCATGCTTGTCAAAGTTATCTTGGACATCTATCTCGTGCATCACACCGGTTCTTCGAGGACGTGGCAGCTATGATGGGCCTCTTCTCGGTGTCAAAGTTCCTAGAAAACTAAAATAAAATGAAGTTGGTTGTGGCCTCTCCTTGCTTGAACAATGGAAAAGATGGGATTTGCGGAATTAAAGGAGGCTCCATTAATTTCTGGCCAATAGCCTCTGGTTTATGATTGGGTACGATCTTCTACTAAGATGGGGTCAATCAACATGGAATTGACTCTCGCTGGAGTATGGATGCTCCTTTTTAAGAACACTTGCAAAAAAACTTACTCATTAAAGATTTGTTGATAGAAAATTTTTCGATATTTAAGTCAGTCAAAATCTTCGACAAGCAATAGAGTTGAAAGTGAGAGAATGACAGAGTTTTGAAATTTGTTTCATGAAAAAAGATTACTTATTGAGGATTTCTTTTGTCCTTCTTTATGTAAAGAGTGAGCAACTGTTCGTTATCGTCGAGCTTGATAAATATTTCAAAAAATTTACATTCATTCAGGATAATAGTGTATTTGTTTTGCACGTCAGGCATAGACAAGATAATTAGGAGAAACATCTCTGAGATCTGTGGATGGATAATTAACTTCGGTTGTTCATCGAGTAGATTTATCGTTGTCGCCTTCTTAGGACGATCAGTTGCATACTGTTAATTGGATCAACTTTTTGAGGCGGCGTCAAGTTTAACTCAGAAGGATCCGGTCCTCAGTGTTGAAAGGAGGTTTTTGATGGCCTGATTGATATAAGTCGAAGTAGGAGTGGCCAAATTTGAAATTAGCCGATCCTTCTAGTTGGCCTACTCTACGGTTCGTTGGTTTCCGATTCGAAAGTTGTTTGTCATCTGAAGTTGTATTTTTGCTTAGGTTGAAATCATTCTAAGATAGTCTGATCTCTATGTTTTTCTCTCACGAGTGCAGTTGGTCAATGATGATGGTGATCATATACACAAAATACATCATCTTAGTAAGGGCCTTGTAAATGGAATTGGGGTTGTATCCTTTGTGAAAAAGAAGGATTCACCGTCCTTCACAGGAACCAACCGTTTCACCGTCATTCGTGTTGTGACCGGAACAGCGACTTTGATGCCTCCTTGATCACTGGCGGCTGATGCCATTGACAGGGAACTTTGTCCTCCAAAATTGTTTTGGGAAATTGATGCGAAAAGGCTGCTTTCTTTCCCAAAGCTCTAAGATGCCAGTTCACCACAGGATAGATCGAAGACAAGCAACGAGGCCCCTTGCAGCAGACAGCCTCCATGGCAGGCTACTGCCGCTACTCACCTCGTCATTCTGTGCCTCACATCCCGGTGTGTAGCCTGTCATCTTGTCTTTGCAGTTGCTTACTTGTCTGGTGAAGACTCGCAAGATTTGCTGTCATTTGTTTTGGACTTTGGAGTGGACAGCTTGCACAGAACCAAGAGTGGAGGGGGCTGTGCAGACTGGAGCCCATGCGAAAATGGCACGGTTCTTTCGGTTCTCTTTTTTTTCTTTATATTCCTTCAGTTTCTTTAGAAAAACATTTTCCACCTTTTTTGCAAAGTAAATCAATGATTATGCACTTTCTTTCTCGTTGGAAACAGGTATTTTGACAGAAGCAGGAAAAAATAATACGATGAGAAATTTTTTATGCACAGTAGATGATGTGAAAAATTCAACGCAGAATACATTATTTTATATGATTGATCCATGTAATCATCATTTTTTAACGCATATTTAATATTTAAATTTTATTTTTTCATTTAAAAATTTTATATAACAAAATTTTTTTTATCTTTTAAAAAAAATTATGGCATCCCATGATATATTATGATTTTTTATACGTAGAATATCATAATATGGTCCCAAAAATAATGACATCCTGCGTCAAATTATGATTTTCTGCAAGATATTATAATATGGTCCAAAATATCATAATATGAAAGAAATATTTTTGTCCAATCACTTTCTAACGCATATTTAATGCCTGCAGTTTTATTTTTTCGTTTGAAAATTTTGAATGACAAAATTATTTTTATTTTTTGAAAAAAATTATAACATATTGTATATATTATGATATCTTGCATTATATTATGACATCCTGTAGATAAAAATTATGATTTTCTCGATATAAGATGTCATAATTTTTTCAAATAATAGAAGTATTTTCGTCATTCAAAATTTTAAACAAAAAAATAAAACTGCAGGCATTAAATGTGCGTTAAAAAGTAATGATTATATAGATCAATCAGACAAGACGATATACTCTACGTCGAATTTTCTACATCGCCGGTGCACAGAATTTTTCTAATATGATATATGTGCAAGCATCCATGAAGACATCTATTTAGGATCATATTGATTATGCGGTCAGTTGATAAGCATATAAATCAAGAATCTAATATTTTTCAGTTAGCGTTTATAGATAAATTCTTAAACCATCATGAATGATATTAGAGTGGATTGATCTCATAATCCATATCAACAAAAAGGCATCGTATCGTTGATATAAGCAGTGATCCATATAGATATATATTTATTTTTATATTGATTGTATATTAAGTAGATTTTAGATACTTATATAAGATCAAGAAAGTTAAAAAATATTTTTTGATAATTTTTTATGGACGATAACTTCAATTGTTATGGTATGAAGAGGAACAACACCTTGCATATGACTAAAAGGTTATATGTAAAACTTTTGTTGCTTAGATTCATAAGCATCATGTCCCATTATTATCTTTTTTTTTTTTTTTTCTTTGGTAAAGTTCCATTATTATCTTTGATTTTGGATAAGAACTAATGGTACTTAGGTATGCAAATTATTTGATAGTCTAATCTCACTTACTTTGGAATTGAAGTTCATGTTATTTTACTCATATTTCCTTTTTTTTTTTTTTTGGGAAGAACTCGGGTTTCTTCTTTACTTGGATATATTAAAATTAAAGTAGATTAACTACTTTGTTCACCTCCACCAAAAAAAAAAAAAAACTTTGGTCATTTATTACAAATAAATTTGTTTTGCACATGATAGTGTGGTTACTGTAGGTGAAATTATACTCACTCTAAGATGTTCAGAATCTCGCTATTTATTCAGCGTGGTAGTGGGGTATGAGTGACTGTACCCACTCTTCATACACTAAATAAAGTTTAAACATCCTGTAAAGAGACGTAGAAAATTCTATTAAATCCTAAATAATTAACCATCTTTTTTGAGAGAGAAAAACAAAACGGAGAGTGAAATTATCAATTTCCACGTGTCTTCCCATCGGATGCACCGGCGTTCAGAATCCGTTTGACTCGGACCGACCCGTTAACCCTGGGCCCGTGGAAACTGGAAACCGAGTCGACCATTCCGAGTTAACCGGTTGAATCGTTTGACCCAGAAAGTCGAGTAGGTTTTCGGGAAAAGCAAGCCTTCCGGTGACCCGCGCGGCTGCGGGTGGAGAGTCGGGCGTAACGGGGCGGATCGGCCCGGGTTGCTAAACAATGCTAGCATGCACCTTTTAACTTGGGGGAGAAATTAGAAAAAGGTCGGAAGTTGATACCTCGACCTCAACTTTTAAAATATGTACACCGCTTTAAATCAATCTTCTCTGTACCTCACAAAAACCAGGAATACATGCATCACTTAAATGGGAGTAATGATAGCCCAACATGATGAGGCCAAGCGGGGAACCGGTCCACTCGCACTGACGAACGGCTATTTTGATGGTAAAATAATTAGCGTAATTGTACGCTCGCACAGTCGCACTAAAAAACGTCTACATTTATAATACAAAGCAGTGGGATTCTCTCCCACTCCTTCCCTGCTCTCTTCCTTCCTATCCTTCTCCGCTATCCTCTCACACCACTCTCCAATCCTCGTCACCCTCCCACCACCCAACTCCTCCATTTCGAGCGCAGATCTCAGCGCAACAACACAACAGAGGTAAGCCCCTCCAGGAATATTTCCATCTTAAACTTTGGCTTTCTATCCTTTTTTTTTTCCTATTCTTTTCTTAATCTGTTCTTGAGCTTTGGACAGCCGGTTTCTCTACCTTCCCGCGGTCAAATCCCACTTTCTCCTCCATTCGTTCATGGGTGTATCACCATCTCTCCTCTACTTGTTTCTCTTCCTCCTCTTCTACGCTTTTGTTCCTCTGGTGAGTTCTCTGAATGAGGAAGGCTTTGCCCTGCTCTCCTTCAAGTCGTCCATCAGAGAAGACCCAGAGGGCTGCCTCAGTAACTGGAACTCCTCTGACCCAAATCCATGCTCTTGGAATGGCATCACCTGCAGAGAAGGTGTTGTGATCTCCCTCAGCATCCCCAAGAAGAGGCTTGCAGGCTTCCTCCCCTCTGCTCTCGGTTCCCTCCCTTCCCTCCGGCACATGAACCTCAGGAACAACCGCCTCTTCGGCAGGCTCCCGCCCGGGCTCTTCGCCGCCGGCGGGCTTCAGAGCCTGGTCCTCTACGGGAATTTCCTCTCCGGCCCTCTCCCTCAGGAGATCGGCAACCTCTCCTACCTCCAAACCTTAGACCTTTCGCGAAACGCATTCGACGGTTCCATTCCCAGCTCCTTGGTCCAATGCATGAGGCTCAAGTCCCTCATTCTCAGCCACAACAATTTCACCAGTTCCTTGCCTGATGGCTTCGGCAGCAGCTTCCTTGCGCTAGAAAAGCTCGACCTTTCTTACAATGGATTCAGTGGCTCGATCCCGGGCGACATCGGTAATCTCTCTAGCCTTCAAGGTACCGTGGACCTCTCCCACAACTTATTCTCCGGGGCAATCCCTGCGAGCCTGGGAAATCTGCCTGAAAAGGTCTATATTGATCTCACATATAACAATCTAAGCGGCCCCATACCGCAGAACGGTGCTCTGGAGAACCGAGGACCGACTGCGTTCATTGGAAATCCCGGTCTCTGCGGCCCGCCATTGAAGAACCCATGTCCCACCGGTGTATCTTCTTCAGGTCCTTCTGTGCCCACCAATTACATGCCCCCTGTGTCTCAAGTGAATAGCAATGGGAATGGAAGCAGCGGCAGCGGCAAAGGACTGAGTAGAACTGTGGTGGCTGCGATTGTAGTGAGTGATGTGGTTGGAATTGGTATTATAGCAATGATATTCTACTTGTGCTACAGGAGGGCAACTTCTTCCAAGGGGAAGGAAGAGAGTGGCACCTCCAAAAAGGGGACCAAGAGAAGGAAGGAATGCATGTGTTTTAGGAAAGAGGAGTCGGAGGCCTTGTCCGAAAATATCGAGCAATATGATCTAGTGCCATTGGATCGACATGTTAGCTTTGATTTGGATGAGCTGTTGAAGGCTTCTGCTTTTGTCTTGGGGAAGAGTGGGATGGGGATTGTGTACAAGGTTGTGCTGGAAGATGGGGTTATCTTGGCTGTTAGGAGGTTGGGTGAAGGAGGGTCACAAAGGTTTAAAGAGTTCCAGATGGAGGTGGAAGCTATTGGAAAGGTTAGGCATCCTAATATTGTTACCCTGCGAGCTTATTATTGGTCAGCCGATGAAAAACTGCTTATTTATGATTACATACCGAACGGCAACCTCACTGCTGCAATTCATGGTATGAACTCAAACCATAACTTGCTTTTATTTTATTTTATTTTATTTTGTTTGCTAACGATTTGTTGTAGCAAGCTGGCATTCATTCCCTGTAGAAACATACAAAAGTTTTAGTACTATAGAGGGTTTCTGATATCTTTAACTGTAATATTCATGTCTAATATCTTCCAAGAAATTGTATCTAAGCCTAGATTGCTTAAGAAACACTATGGAGCCTTCAAATATTAATAACTTCAAGAACAAAGTCAAAGTTTAACTGCACAGGCTTCACCAAATCATCTAGGGAACCTGGATACCGGAAACTTGATTAAATTTTGGTGATATGGTATCTCCCATGAAGTATGGTTTGTGATAAATTATGATATTTGTTATTCTAGATGTTATCTCACCATCCTTCTGCTTCCCCTTCTCAAATCTAACTCAACCTTCTCAGCATCCTTTTCTAAATTGATTATATGCTCCTATTGGCTACTCGAGCATTAGCAGTCAGTAGTTAAACCCTCAAAAGTGAATATTATGATTTATATAGTACTTCTCAATATATCAAAACATGATATATACATATACATATATAGATCCATATGTATATTTGTTTACTTTACATATGAATCATAGCTTTGTTCCATTATTTAAATACTTAGTGCTGGTTTTTATGGGTCTGATTTCAGGGAGAGCTGGAACAATGGCTTTTACACCACTATCATGGGATGTGCGACTGAAGATCATGAAAGGGATAGCCAAGGGCTTGACATTTTTGCATGAATTCAGCCCAAAGAAGTATGTTCATGGAGATCTCAAACCTAACAATGTACTTCTTGGACTAAACATGGAACCATACATTTCCGATTTTGGCCTCGGGCGTCTTGCTAACATAGCAGGAGGATCTCCACTGCTGCAGTCGGATAGGATAGCCGCTGAAAAAACTCCGAACCAGCAGTCAGATGTTACATCCAGTCCTTTTCTGACTAGAGGATCATGCTATCATGCTCCTGAAGCGTTGAAAACACTAAAACCATCTCAGAAATGGGATGTTTACTCATATGGGGTGATTTTACTGGAAATGATATCTGGTCGATCACCACTTGTTCTGTTAGAGACTTTGGAAATGGATCTAGTTCGTTGGGTTCAGTTCTGCATTGAAGAAAAGAAGCCCCTCTTGGATGTGTTGGATCCTTCTCTAGCTCGTGAAATAGACAGGGAAGACGAGATTATCGCACTACTTAAAATTGCCTTGGCTTGTGTACAAGCAAATCCTGAAAAGAGACCATCAATGAGGCATGTTGTGGATGCACTGGACAGGTTCATTTCCAGTAAACCAAGGTAGTAATTTTGAACTTGTCATCTCATTCTGCATCTGAAATGCTGATCAGTCGCAGGATTTTCGATACCAAGTTGCTCATTCCAAGTCACAATTGAATGCAGCATGCACTTATACTGCTGAACAAGGAATGTGTGATTAAACATGATTGAGCAAGAGGATGTTGAGCTTTTTTTATTTTTCCCCCTCATTTTGCTTAATAATGAGATATGGTTCTTTGTAAGATCTCTTCCACTGTGGTGTTGTTGATATAGTTGGTGCCTAGCTTGTTCCAGAAAAGCATGATGTATCTATTGTATGACTGTTTGTCATGAATGAATAATGTAAATGTGTGTCTTGAATGCAAGTCATATGTGTACTCATTTTGTCTTGGATTGCTAATTGTAGAATTGTTAAAGTTAAATCAATAAGCTGGCTTTTCCAAATGTTAAATAACTAAGTAATATTTAAAAATCTTCGACAAATAACTACTACTATTTGTTTGGTAAAATCATATATCAGTATTCCTTTAATCATGAAAGCTTTTCTCAGGCATGTGCTGTGCATCCTGAGAGTTGGATGGTAGGAAGCTGAGTGAATGATGGCTTTGTAACAAGTACGTTCAAAGGCTGGCCTACCTTTCTTTTGAAGCATAATGATCACTGCGAACCACCACTAAGTAGCATAGACATCTCCAGTAGCTGGGTATTTTGTTGGTTGCGAGACATCTGATCTTAGCCCTTGATCTGAGCTCTTTTAGATCTCTATTCATACTACAAGTGTCTCCTATCTACAACATTATTCTTGGACTCTAGCCATTTACTTGTTACAGCTGAAGGACAGGTGGTAGACATGCATCAGGTCGCCAGCCAGGCTTGCAGAGCAGCTTGTGAGGCCCTGGTCAAACCAAACCTTTCCAAGGGCCCATTAAGAGTAAATGATGAACAAGCTCTTTTCCGAGCCATGTCCAATATGGTGGCCCATGGAACTATTGTCCTCCTATTTGTGACTTTTGTTTGACAGCCTTGGCTGTTCCATAAAGCAGTGGAAGCTTGTACTCAATTATGATGTACCTAACATATCCTTGTCTGGTTTTTGCTGCTCTTTCCTTATGTGACACCATTGAGTAGAAGGGGAAGGCCAAGCTTCTCTTGAACCCAAACAGATTCTCCCAAATTTTTGTTACGTTGTCTTACATTTCCTCAGTATTTGGAGCTTGCATTTTTGACTCCAGTACATTGGTGACATTATAAACGTTTATCCGAGTCATTACTGCAATGTAGCTTAATTTATTTCTAAATTCATAATTTTGTTCTTTACTTTGGCATACAAAGTGCTACGGAAGAATTCATGTGTTCCTTTTAACCTTTGTAGAGCTATTGTTGAAGAAAGAGAAGCAGTAGCATTTAAGAATTATTGGTCCTACATGCGCATGGAGCAGGACACAGGACATGAACTGCAAAAGACCCCATTTTAATGTGAATCCTACATCTAACATTCCCATCTCGCATGATTTTATGGGGCTAGAGTGGCTCATCTAGCATAGAGGTTTAGCTTCCTCGCAAAGGTTAACTTCAAAATGCTTGAAACCCAACTCTAGTATTGAAAACAAGCTTTACTGTCACATGGCCCAGCACTTTATTGTGCCGAGCTTGTGAATTTCACTGAACCCATCAAGCCATATAGCATATAACTTTTCTTTCATGTGAATATATGATGGTTGGGCTATGAATAAGTAATCAATTTTAGAAGTTTAGCTTCCTATGCCAAAGTTAATTTTAGATTTACCATAGTGTTGCATAAATAAACAAAAGCTATAGATCACCTACAACTACTTACCACTGTTTAGGTCTGGTCTCATAATATTTGGAGCCAATACAACTATGTAAATAAGGTCTAGTTTGTCTCTATACATATTCAAAAATTCATTGTAGTGGAATCCTACAGAAAAAAAAAAAGGACCAATCTAGCTTAGCCTTATTTAGATGGTTATAAAGGATCAAACATATGATTTCTATGGAACTTTGGGTCCAAAAATCCAAATAGACCCTAAGTGGTTATCAATGGTGGATGATCAATAGCAGTATCCATAATAAAAATAGAGATTCTTTTGTTTAAGAAATTTTATGGAACAAGTGCTTTACCAAGCATGTAACAAAAAGAGAGTGCATTCGAACAAATATGTGACGGTGGACGATCGCGCACGACGCGCACGGTATCTTCTTTGATGGCCGTCGATCGATGCTATCCACGGGTGCACCGCAGGGGTCCGCGCTCTTTTTCGTCTTAATTTTTCCCTCCCCGCTGTCAGGGCCTTTTTCCTTGCATTTTTGTTTGGCAATGGCCTCTGACACAATCTTGTACATACCTTGTAACTAGATGGCATGAACAACCACCGCCACACCATTTTTCCTTGTTTTGGATGGGTTTTGGGGTGTTTTCATCATGTCGGGGCTTCCGAAGGCGAGCCATGAAAATGCAATGCCGCTCGATCATTTGGAACCCCCGGGGTGGGATTTGGATGGATGCCCCGCTTGTATAGTGTTGGGAGGGTGGGCGAGAACAATCCAGTGGGCCGGTTTCCTTGCGGATTCTTGCGGTGTCCATTGTTGCCTCCCCTGCCTCCTGAGCCCCTAATTGTAGTCTGAGTAGCGGTTGTATAGGCTTGTATTCCTCTGATTTCATTAATGAAAATACTGTTCTTACAGTGCCATATCTGAGCGTGTTGCCGTGCCTTTTTCTTGTATTTTTCTGTGCATCTTGCTGGGTGCATTTTGGCTGGCTCCTTTGTGCAGGTGACATCGGGGCGCCGCACGGGTTTGCTCGTCCAAGAGGCGAAATCCGTGACAAAGTGGTATCAGAGCAGGCTCGATCGAAGGAACCTGTGCAACACAGATGGGACGCAAGAACAGTGGTGAGACAAGTGGGATGATGCAAGAGGAGGAGGGAATGGTTGCCGCCTCAGCCCCTATGGAAGGACAAGCCGACATTGAGAAACCGCGAAGCCATCGAGAGCGGATCTCTACGGTGGAAACCCATTTGGCCCAGCTTGAGGAGGGCTTAGTGCCCTTGTTCTCCCTGAGAGATCGTCTGACTAGCCTGGAGTTGAATCAAGAGCAGCTCATTGAGACGGTGGACAACCTTAGCGACAACACGCAGGAGTCTATCCAGCACCTACGGGAGCAATTCAATGATCTAGCCGCTAGAGTCGCAGTCTTGACCCGAGCAGTCAGTACCATACCAACTCCAACTGCTGGTGATGGTGGGCAAGGCCGAATGCGAGCACCAGAGCCTCGAAGTTATGGTGGAGCTCGTGATGCAAAGGAGTTGGAGAACTTCTTGTTCGACATCGAGCAGTACTTTCGAGTGGTGCGGCCTGACTCTGAAGACACCAAAATTATCTTGGCTACAATGTACTTAACCGGGGATGCCAAATTATGGTGGCGGACTCGGTATGAAGACATCCAAGCCGGGCGGTGTACCATTACCAGCTGGGAGGACTTGAAGAGGGAGATTAAGGCACAGTTTTTGCCAGAGAATGTGGAATTCATTGCCCGACGAAACTTAAGGCATCTCAAACAAACTGGGACTGTTCGAGAGTATGTCAAGCAGTTCTCGGCATTGATGTTGGACATTCGAGACATGTCTGAGAAGGATAAGTTGTTTCACTTTTTGGAGG
The DNA here is from genome assembly GCF_000442705.2 of Elaeis guineensis. Taxonomy (NCBI): domain Eukaryota; kingdom Viridiplantae; phylum Streptophyta; class Magnoliopsida; order Arecales; family Arecaceae; genus Elaeis; species Elaeis guineensis. The sequence continues at coordinate 104,851,653 of NC_025994.2, forward strand.
GCTTGAAACCATGGGCCCAGCAGGAGTTACAGAGGAGGGGTGTCGCAGACTTGGCATCTGCCCAGGCCGCAGCCGAGCGTCTAACAGATTACCTCCTCTCTGACCACCAGAGGAGGAAACCCCCTCTGAATACCTTTAAGAATCACAAGCTATCCAAGGGTAAGGCTGTGATCAATGAGAAGAAGAGAGACTTCAAGATGAAAGATCAGGAAATAGTAAGGGCCCCAAAGTCGGGGTGTTTTCTATGTGGAGGGCCACACATGGTGAAGAACTTCCCCAAAAACAAGCTCTAAATGCACTACAGGCTACTGTGCAGAAGAGTCCGACCAACCCTGATGAAAACAGCAGTGATGAGGAGGAGCAGGCTGAGGGCCCTCGCATGGGTGCCCTTAGGTTGCTGAATGCCATCAAAGGTCAAGTGGGGGAGCAGTCCAAGCCATTCAAGCAACAACAACAGCAGAAGCCACACCATCAACAACAACTCAAGCCACAGCAGACTCACCAGCAATCCAACCGACGGATCAGTGAACTCATGTATGTGCAAGTGGAGCTCAACGGTCATGTGACTCGAGCGATGGTGGACACAGGGGCAACCCACAACTTCGTTGCCGATCGTGAAGCTACCCGTCTTGGGTTGAAGCTGGAGAGGGACTCCAGTCGAATGAAGGCGGTGAACTCGGAAGCACAGCCCATTGCTGGGCTTGCAAGGGATGTGCCTATTCGGGTCGGAACTTGGAGTGGGAAGGCCAATTTCATGGCCGTACCCTTAGATGACTTTCAAGTTATCTTGGGTATGGATTTTCTTCAAGCTGCTAGGGTGGTGCCAATGCCCTTTCTAGATGCTTTATGCATGATGGGAGATGAGTCTCCCTGTGTTGTTCCTGTTGCTCGGCAAACTCAAGAAAGGATACATCAAATCTCTTCTCTCCAATTGAAGAGGGGAATAAAGAAGGGAGAACTAACATATGTGGCTGCCTTGAAGCTGGAAATGGAGCCAAAGGATATGGGTCCCTTTCCTCCTGGGGTCTTGAGAGTCCTACAGGAGTTTGAGGATGTGATGCCCCCCGAGTTGCCTAAGACTTTACCGCCCAGGCGGGCGGTGGACCATAAGATTGAATTAGAGCCTGGAGCAAAATGTCCAGCTCGTCCGCCCTATCGAATGGCCCCACCGGAGCTTGCAGAACTTCGAAATCAACTTGATGAGCTATTGAAAGGAGGGCTTATCCGTAGCTCAAAAGCTCCTTTTGGAGCCCCAGTTCTCTTCCAGAAGAAGCAAGATGGGAGTCTTCGATTGTGTGTCGATTATCGGGCTTTGAACAAGGTGACTGTGAAGAACAAGTATCCAATCCCCTTAATTGCGGACTTGTTCGATCAGTTGGGTGGAGCTCGATATTTTTCCAAGTTGGATCTTCGATCTGGATACTGGCAAGTCCGGATTGCAGGAGGAGATGAAGGCAAGACCACTTGTGTGACAAGGTATGGAGCATTCGAGTTCCTGGTGATGCCCTTCGGATTAACGAATGCCCCAGCCACATTCTGCACATTGATGAATCAATTATTCCATGACTATCTCGACAAGTTCATGGTGGTATACTTGGATGATATTGTCGTGTATAGTCGAACATTGGAGGAACATGTGGAACACTTGCGGACTATTCTCGGGATCCTACGGGAGAACTCCCTTTATGTAAAGAAGGAGAAATGTTACTTTGCCCAGGAAGAAATTCTATTCTTGGGCCATCGTGTTGGGGGCGGTCTGATACGCATGGATCAGGAGAAGGTTCGTGCCATCCAGGAGTGGCAGACCCCTACCAAAGTGACGGAGCTACGATCCTTCCTCGGGCTTGTCAACTACTATAGGCGGTTTATTAGGGTTATTCCTGTCGTGCTGCACCTTTGACGGAGTTATTGCGGAAGGACCAATCGTGGGATTGGTCCTCAAGGTGTCAGCAAGCCTTTGAGGACTTGAAAGCGGTAGTGATGGAGGAGCCAGTGCTGCGGCTGCCAGATCATACACTGCCATTCGAAGTCCACACTGATGCTTCCGATTATGCTATTGGAGGGGTCCTAATTCAGGAGGGCCATCCGGTGGCTTTTGAAAGTCGGAAGTTAAATGACATAGAGAGACGATACACTGTCCACGAGAAGGAGATGACAGCGGTGGTCCACTGTCTGAGAGTATGGAGGCATTATCTCCTTGGGTCACGATTTGTTGTTCGGACAGACAATGTGGCCCTTAGCTACTTCCAAACACAGAAGAAGCTATCTCCCAAACAAGCCCGTTGGCAAGATTTTCTGGCAGAGTTTGACATGGTCTTGGAATATAGGCCAGGGCGCATGAATCAAGTGGCTGATGCTTTAAGTCGTAAGGCTGAGCTTGCGGCTCTGATGGTGGATGAGCAAGGTCAAATCAGCCAAGTTCAAGCAACCCTTCTACCAAAGATTCGAGAGGGGCTACTAAAGGACCCTGCAGCTGTGATGCTGAAGCAGCTCATCGAAGAAGGGAAGACGCGGCGATTCTGGATCGAGGATGGACTTATCTTCACAAAAGGATGTCGGGTGTATGTTCCTCAGGTGGGCAACCTTAAAAGAGAGCTCTTGCAAGAATGTCATGACACTCTTTGGGCAGGCCACCCAGGAATGCACCGAACACTTGCCCTCTTGGAGCGGGCATACTACTGGCCAAAAATGGGGGAGGATGTGGTAGAATATGTTCGGACGTGTCTCATTTGCCAGCAGGATAAGGTAGAGCGGTGCAAACCTGGTGGCCTCCTTGAACCCCTACCTATACCTGAACGGCCTTGGGAGAGCGTCTCGATGGATTTCATCTCGAGCTTGCCAAGGGTAGGGGATTTTGGATCGATCCTTGTGGTGGTAGATCGGTTATCCAAATATGGCATCTTTATTCCTGCACCCCTACATTGCTCTGCAGAGGAGGCGGCTCGACTTTTCTTGAAGCATGTGGTGAAGTATTGGGGCATCCCTCAGAACATAATCAGTGATAGAGATTCCAGGTTCTTGGGACGATTTTGGACCGGGCTCTTCAAACTCCTTGGTTCCAAACTATACTTTTCCACTAGCCTTCAGCCTCAGACTGATGGCCAGACTGAAAGAATAAATGCTCTTCTTGAGCAATACTTGCGGCACTTTGTGAGTGCCAATCAAAAGGATTGGGTGAAGTTGCTCGATATAGCCCAATTCTCTTACAACTTGCAACGGAGCTCTGCATCGGGCAAGAGCCCCTTCGAAATCATCACTGGTCAGCAACCCTCCACTCCGCATACAGTGGTTGTGGGGTATACAGGAAATAGCCCATCTGCATATCATTTGGCCAAGGAGTGGCATCGCAATACGGAGATTGCACGGGCATACCTTGAGAAGGCTGCTAAGAAGATGAAGAAGTGGGCTGATAGGGGAAGGAGACCTTTGGACTTCAAGCAAGGCGACATGGTGCTGGTCAGGCTCCAACCAGCTCAACTTCGGTTCTTTCGCAAAGTGCATAAAGGACTGGTTCGCAAGTATGAAGGTCCATTCCCTATCATTAGAAGGGTAGGAAATGTATCCTACCAGTTGCAACTTCCCGTATGGTTCAAGGTGCATCCTGTATTCCATGGAAGTTGCCTCAAGCCGTACCATGCCGACCAGGTGGATCCCACGAGGAACATGTCAAGCCGTCCAACCCCTACTTCTACCTCCTTGGAGAGACGGGTCGACATCATTCTGGCGGATAGAGTTCAAGTTTTACCCAGTGGTGCAGAAGAAATCCAATACTTGGTGAAGTGGAGAGGACTTCCCGAGTCAGAAGCCAGCTGGGAACCGGAGGATTCGCTACGGCACGAGGAGGATCGGGTCGAAGCATACAGAAGGAGCACATCAACGAGGACGTCGATCTGATCAAGTGGGGGAGTCTGTCAGGGCCTTTTTCCTTGCATTTTTGTTTGGCAATGGCCTCTGACACAATCTTGTACATACCTTGTAACTAGATGGCATGAACAACCGCCGCCACACCATTTTTCCTTGTTTTGGATGGGTTTTGGGGTGTTTTCATCATGTCGGGGCTTCCGAAGGCGAGCCATGAAAATGCAATGCCGCTCGATCATTTGGAACTCCCGGGGTGGGATTTGGGTGGATGCCCCGCTTGTATAGTGTTGGGAGGGTGGGCGAGAACAATCCAGTGGGCCGGTTTCCTTGCGGATTCTTGCGGTGTCCATTGTTGCCTCCCCTGCCTCCTGAGCCCCTAATTGTAGTCTGAGTAGCGGTTGTATAGGTTTGTATTCCTCTGATTTCATTAATGAAAATACTGTTCTTACAGTGCTATATCTGAGCGTGTTGCCGTACTTTTTTTTTGTATTTTTTTGTGCATCTTGCTGGGTGCATTTTGGCTGGCTCCTTTGTGCAGGTGACATCGGGGCGCCGCACGAGTTTGCTGGTCCAAGAGGCGAAATCCGTGACAAAGCCGCGTCAATCACCAGTCGTCACCCCCAACTCAAAAGGGGAAGGAATGGCGAAGAGAAGAACGCAGGGAATAATGGTCATATTTTCCCAAGAAAAGCAGATAATGAAAGAAAGAGAAAGTGAACAAGAAATAGAAGCAGGTGGAGAAGGCCATTAGAGGCGATGATGCTCCTCCTCCAACCCGCCGATGTCCGCTCCGCCATGGCGGTGGAAGCGGCCACATCCTGCTATCACACAGCGGTCCCCCCCGAGGCCGCGGCGGGAGGAGAGGCGAGCAAGCCGCGTACGGCCCGTCTTGGCCCTGGCCGATGCCTCCACCGTGAAGGATGACAAGAAGCCCGCTGTGCGCGCCGCCGACGAGCTCCATCACGCGCCGGTTCCGGGCACCGAATGGAAGCTCGCCCTCATGCGTTACACCCCCTCCACTGAGGTACCTCCATTCCCAATCCCCTTTTCTCCCTCCGCCTCTCTTTTTCTCTTTTCTTGATATAGATTGATGGGGATTCGTAGGCGCCGTTGAGGAGCCATCCTTTGATGCTTTTGTCAGGGGTGGGGACGAATGCGATCGGGTTTGATCTGTCTTCTGGGGTGAGTTTCTATTTGTCAAAAAATTTTTAGTAATTTTAGAAGATCTTTTTGGTAAAAATTCCTTTTGTCTGGTTAGTTTCAGCAACCATTTTGGTTGCTCTGTCAAGACATAAACTACTTATATAATTGATCAAACCACGCTTGTTTTGCGAATTCTTGTTTTGTGAATTCATTAAGAAGTTATCGGTATGTTCTGGAATTTGTATGATGGATGGAAGGTCCGAGTTCTTGTGATGGGCTAGATTGTTGAACTGTGGTTTTATTGGAGGGGGGTTGTAGCACAAATTTGTAAAAGATGCCTGCTTGCAGATTACTGGGTTTCTTGATTAAATGATAACATGGTGGATAGGAATTGATCAATATGTCTTCATTTATGCTTAACCGCGAGATGAAATTTCAGATTCGTAATTTCACTTTATATGTGACAAAATATGTATTTTTCTTTTAATCCTATGGATTTTTATTTTTATTTTTATTTTTTATTGAGGGGGGGGGGGGAGGGGGTATTTCAAACAAACTTTTAGGATCGAAAGAAATTTTTTGAGATAATTCCATGAGAAAACCTGCATACAGTAAGGGGGTGCTCGGTGGAGGTAATTAAAGTCTGGAATAGGAATCAGAATGGATGATTTTCATTCCAACTACTTAGTTGGAGGGAGTCCTATTCTGATTCTCATTTCAGAGAGAAATGAGAATGATCCATTCTTTCTATAACCGAATCCGAACTCATCTCAACGGTGTCAAAATCTCATTCTAGTGGAATAAGATTAAAAAAAAAAAAAATCATATAAAGAAATCCTACTAACTTCTTCTGCGCCATCGTGTTCTCCACCCTTACTAGCACATGCGTCACGATGGATTCTTGGAACTCGATGTCGTGGAAGATGCAAAGGGAGGTGGTGGGGGAGAAGGCTTGGTGGGTGGTGAAGGAGGAGGAGATGAGGGCGAACTTAGAGCGGAGGTGGGTGAGGTGGAGGTCGGGCTTAGAGCAGAGTTGGGTGGCATCAAAGAATATGATGAGGGAGTAGGAACGGGGGATGGAGGCAGAGGTGAGGAAGCGGGAGACAGCGCAGTCGTTGAGGTGGATGATGTCGGAAGGGGACTGAGCCCAGAGGGTCTCCAGCTCCGCCACCAGGTCATCGGCGATGGGGGAGGTGGTGGAGGAGAGGGAGTGAGGGCAGGGATAGCGAGGAAGAGGAGGGGGTTTCGGCGATCCATCTGGCTCAGAGTTCTTTTGGAAGGTTTCGATAGACTGATGAGGTGGGGGTTTGATTGGTGCTTTTGGTTCTAGTTTTACATCGATCGGCATAGGAGGTTTAAAGGGAGATTATTGCGTGCACCAGGTCCAAATGAACCGACACAAATCTCGAAGAATATGCACGGTAGATAGCGTGCAATCGGGAATTGGTGAAATACAAGGGACAACATGGTGTGTTATCGATCATGAGATTTGTGCGTTCTAATTGCTTCGGGTGATTTTTAGGGGAGGCTGAATAGCAACGTATACATAAAAAAATTGCTATCTACATTTTTTTAATGATAATTTTTTTAAAAAAAATTAAAGATATTATTATTATGTTTAATTTTTATTTAATATTAATTTTTAAAATAAGTAATTTTTAAAATTTTAGTTAAGAATAAAAATAAAAATTTGAGTTGACTTCGATTTCTATCTTTATATGAACTAAACAACAACAATGAGAATCATTCATTCTCATTCCGATTCCGATTACAAATCAAATACTTTGGATGGTTTGGCTATTCTGATTTCGATTTCAATCTATTTCGATTTCGATTTTGATTTCAATTGCGAACTAAGTACTCCTAAGAGAATTCAAAGAGGGGCATATAAAGTGCAATTATGCATGGGGTGGAAGAAGGTTTTCAAAGGGGAAAGGGCAATGGAGGTAGACATGAGGCTCAGAGGATGTGGGTTGATGATGGGGTGCTAAATTGGGAAATTTCAATCAGAGGAGTATTTGAAGCAGATGTTATGGAGAGAGGAAGTCTCTGTGCTCCTTTGAGGCCATTGCTAATGATAGAGATCTCCATGACCCATCGTGGTTGACTTTTTGTGATAGAAGAGAGATGCAGGAAGTCCTCACCAAAAAGATGCCGTAACCGTAACCTTGCAGAAAGAAGAACATAAAAATTGAAAAATTCTTTGTACACCATAGGCCATGTAAAAAATTTGATATAGAACACACCATTTTATCTGATTGATCTATATAGTCATCATTTTCTAACGTATATTTAATACCAGCAGATTGACTTTTTCATTTAAAAATTTTGTATGATAAAAATAACTTTATCTTTTGAAAAAATTATGACATCTTATGGCGTATTATAGGCCAAAATATCATAATATAGCTCAAAATATTATAATATGAAAGAGATATTTTTCTCCATCCACTTTCCAACACATATTTAATGCCTGCAGATTAATTTTTTTATTAAAAAGTTTTGAATGACAAAAATACTCTTGTTCTTTGAAAGAAATTATGACATCCCGTACATATTATGACATTCTGTGGACAAAAATTATGACTTTCTGGATGTAGGATGTCATAATATAAACATAAGAGGTCATAATTTTATCAAAGAATAGGGATATTTTCGTCATATAAAATTTTTAAATGAAAAAAATCAATCTACAGACATTAAATTCGTGTTGGAAAATGATGACAACGTGAATCAATTGGACAAGATGAAATACGCCACGTCAGATTTTTTACACCACCCATGGAGCACAAAGGATTTGCCCATAAAAATTATACCCTCCTTGTGAAGAGATATTCCTTGAGATGGGTGTATCACTAATGCATGATTTTGGCCCAAGTAGAAAAAGTCTTGAAATTTTTTCTTTTCTCACGAGGTCATAATGATAGCAATGCTCCACACTGAAATATTGCTCTTGTATTTTGTGTTAGGTAAAATTTCCTTTTCCAAATAATTGAGTGCTCAGGTCAATTAATGAAAAACAATGGGTCATTGGGTGCTCATGTCAATTTACGAAAAACAATGGGCCATATGTACATACCTATGTATGTGTTTAAAAGAGAGGAGATAGCAGAATAAAACAAAAGTAGAATATAGAACAGGAGATAAGAGAAAGACACACACCCTATGGTGCAAATAACAAGAAAGACATAAATTTAAGTGGTGTCCCAAGTAACAGACAGGCGTGGAGAAAGCACAGGAGTTAATTAATTAGAAACTCATTTTTATTGGATGGAAAGCAACATACCTTGTAAATGTTGTAGCAGCTCCTTCTTGGTTCATTGACGTAAAGAAGCTAATAGATGAACAACACCAGCATCTTTGGCGTTCAGGACTTGATAGTTCCACATATACCTATCTCTGATGTCGGAAACTTGTACACGAGCGGGAAGTTCAGGTCGGAAGGGTTCTTCTTTATGAAATCATAAAGTATCTTCCTCAGTTCTTCTTATTTAATCACACGGTTGACCATTATTAGCCTGCATCTCCCTCCATTATAAACTTGTGATCTTTGCATTAGATCTAGTTGTCCATCCCAATGGCTCAACACAAGAACCTCTTGGTCGCACATTGTGTGCCCTATCATGCATTCAGAGTTAGACATATACATTACAATGAATGCACTATTTCGGAGTGATTAAGGAAACTGGATCATTGAATACACATCTGTGATGCTGGTTTATCCTTCTTTATCTTCTCACTTCACCTTGAGGCTCCTCTACTTTGGTGTCTCAAAATTAAAGCTTGGAATCATATAAAATAAACTTAAGCACTTAATCTTATAATCAACATTTAATATAACATGTAACTGAGTACACAAGGAGTTTTTTTTGTTGATATATGCTAGTCTCTTCACTTTGATTGCAACTCTCTTTAATCCAAAAAACTGAACAAGTCTACGGCTAAACTCAAGGCCCATTTGGATATTTGAGCCCAAAATCCTATGAGATTAATGGATTGAGCCAAAATAATCAGTTATGAGAAATTTTTTATGTATCATGAGTGGTGTAGAAAATCCGATATGGAGTGCACCACTTCGTCCGATTGATCCATGTAGTCACCACTTTCCAACACGTATTTAATATCTGCAGGTCGACTTTTTCGTTTACAAATTTTATATGACGAAAATATCTTAAATTATGATATCCTATGACGCAATATAGCTTGGGATGTCATAATATGGTCTCAAATATCATAATATGAGAAGGATATTTTTGTCCAATTATTTTCCAACGCGCATTTAATGCCTGCAGATTAGTTTTTTCATTTGAAAATTTTGAATGACAAAAATGTCTCTATCCTTTAATAAAAAATTATAATATCCTGTGCATATTATGGATGCAGGATGTCATAATATGGACATAAAATATCATAATTTTTTCAAAGGACAGACATTTTCGTCATATAAAATTTTTAAATGAAAAAAATCGACCTGCAGGTTTTAAATATGCGTAAGAAAATGGTGACTATATGGATCAATTGGATAAGATGGTGCACTCCACGTCGGATTTTCTATACCGCTCGTCGTGCACAAAAAATTTTGCAATTAGTTATTTTATGCTGGATTAGTTTTATCTTGGTAAATACCTAAAGAATCATTGGAGTGGGCCGGCCTAAATCGTGTAGGAAGATAAAAAGACTGCAGTCGATTTTTTTCCTCCCTATAAAATTCAGGCGGGTCCACTCGAATGGTTGGTTGGACATTTATAAAGATATATCTAATGTAACCTGACTTAGCTGATTGTCTTAATCTAACCCATGAATTCTATACGATTTTTGGCCTGGACGTCCAAACAGACCCTCGGAGTTTCTTGTCCATGGAGAATTGGTATCAAGGTTGGTGATTCCCCTTCATAAAATTATTTCAATCTACATAAAAACTGACGTCTTTGAATGGGTAACACCAATGGTAAAGAACATCGTCTCTGGTGCCTGCATATTATTACATATGTTTCATATGTCGTGGAAAACATGTTCACAGCCTGCACTGTTTTTTTTTTTTTCTTTTAGATCGACTTCTAAACTGCGTCATTGTTCTGTAGATGTGCTGTATATGGTGAATGTCTTGGAAACAGAACCTCAGTGATGCATTCAAAAGCCGTGCAATCTTTTCTTTATATTTCCTCTATTTTTAGGTCTTGGTTCCATATCCAACGGGGGTTCTCCCAGGTTTTGTTTGATGGTGGCGATCCGTGCCCTTGATATGAAGGCTCCTGCGCGGGCGTGGTGGCCAAGATTTTCAGGGCCTAAATGTCTAACGTGAGTAAAGGCCCTTCGAACTCAGCAGATGGTTTATGATGTTTGTGGCTTGGTTGGCTTATTTGGTGTCTTCCTCTTGTAGCTTGGTTCATGGGAGGTTCACTTTCAACCATTTAACTTTAAACAGACTAGCAAAAGAGAGTTGCTGAGGTACACAAGTAGTAAGATGTGGTTTCTTTCGTAAATAGCCATGGTTAATGGTTGCTCCTGCTTCCAGAATCTGCTTGGTGCCTACAACAGTTCCCCTGGATTTGGCAGGATCATTCATGTTGGTGTATGTATTGTGTTCCGACCTATGTAGGTCCACTACGCAAGTCATTTGAGTAGGAAATATCATTCGGATGTAAACAGATAGCAACTAGATGACGCTGTTTGGTTGAAAAATGAAGAAAGGAAATTTTAGGTAGGAACGTAGGTGCTGAGGCATTATTCCCGGTGCTGCTTGATCGACAGTTCTTTTTTTTTTTTTTTCCTTTCTTTCTGGTGGAAGTAGCCAAATTTCTTACTTGTTGCAGAGATGGAATAAGACCAGATCTTAAAGGTTAGACGTCCGTTTCCATGTACCGAAGGCTGCCTGTACGCCTGCAAACACAGACGTATACTACAACAGAAGCTCGTAGATTTAGTATGAGGTAAACCTAAAATTGAATGACTACTCAAACAATAACCCTTGACTTTAGGTAGGGCGGAAGGGTATCATTGACGATTGAATATCATGCCCCAGCTTCATGACCTAAAACACAGATGTGCACTGATTGATAATTTTATTAACAAATATATGCAAATATTGTAATATGCATCAGTTAGTCAAACATTTAATTTTAAGATTAGGATCCCAACAGCCACAATGATTGGCGCAACAGTCGTGATTCGAGAAGACCCAGGTTATTTAATAACAATCAAACTAGCCCTAAATTTGGAAGAGGTTGCATAATGATACTTCAGGTTTAACCTTAAACAAGTACTCTTTAGAATATTTAAGCTTTAGGACAGTAGAAAAATAAATAAACAATCAGAACCCTTCTGTTATAACCATAGAGACCTAAGCTGAGCAGCGTTTCCATACAAATGTGAGGGCGGGGGCCGATGCAGGCATGACTTGGATCAGTAAAGGATGACTCCCTGAACAAGCATTTGAATAAAATCAAGTAACATGGTAGGGGAAACCTACGGAAAACTGTAAAAACAGAGAAACAAGGTTCCAAAACAGATATATCTTGGTACCGAGCCTGTGTTCTACAGCATCACTTTTCTAGACACATACCTTACACCACTGCCAACACCTACAGCCGTAATAATCCAATATGAGATGCAAAATTCAGATCTCTCCGTACAATTTGTTTGTTGCAAGCATGGTTGGATTCAAGTTGAATGGGAAAACTACATTAAGGCATAATATATAAAATGGTTGCTTGCTCAAACAAAGATTAAATACATGGATTCAGTTTTAACTAAACTAGAACTACAAGAAGGTTGTGGCCAATCCTACCAAAAGCCATGAAACTGCCATTTTTCTATCAGCAAACAGAACTACAAATGAATGCTCTTTTTATCTTGGGGCCAAAGCGCAAAAGCTATACACGAGGGAGGACAAATGATGATCTCAGTTCTGTCCGTGCATCAGTCTGCACTAGGCTTTAGGTACAGCTGTCTTGCAAACAGGGCAAGCATTCTTCTGAGAGAGCCATTGTTTTATGCAACATATATGATAGCTATGACCACATTCCAGTTTTCCCATTTCATCATTGGCTTCATATTCTTCCTGTACGGCAGAAAATGGAGCACTCGACCTTCTCAAAGGCGTGAAAGACAAACTCGTAATTGAGTAGATCATAAATAGAAATAACTTACTTGACAAATGCTGCATTTCCATTCAATTTCAGATGAGATGTGTATGGCTGGAGCATCAAAAATTGAATGTTTAACTTTCCTGAGATTGCGAGTGATCTCATCCTCTCTCAACCCAGTACTCACATATCCAATCCTATCGCTTAATTCAAGCAATTCCTGTGGAAGAGAAAAAGAGAACACAGAGATCCAATGTCATCATCCAATGCAACCAGAACAAGAATGAGAAAGCCAGGAGTAGAAGAAAATTGAGCACCTCATATGACATATTATCAACATCAAGCCGCCAATCCTGGTATTGATCATATACATCCATTCCTCCCAACAATACCCTAGTCTGGAACATCATGATCTGCATATTAAGACAATCTGTGTAAGTAATCACTCAATGTCACTGGGCATGCAATCCTCAGAAGTCCCTGCTAGATGATGAGAATATTAACCCGAAAGCAATTTTTCCATCTCAGAAAACCACTCAATTTACTTCTTGTCACTTTTGAAATTTAGGCTACAGCAAAACCTCCTGGATTACAATGAAACTTGCAGTTAATCCAAATGAGAAACTTAGACAAAGCTAAGTTCTGAGCATTACCGCTTCTCATATTAAATACATTAACAGTTCTGAAATTCTTCCATTTAAGAATGTTAAAAGCTGACTGTTCAAGGTTACGAACCTTTTTTTTCTTTTGCTTTGAGAGAAAGGGAGGAAGACCCACCCACACTATAACTAACCGGGTCTAAGTATTTGGGGATAGACTACTTTAGACTCAAACCTGGAACCTCTAGCAGCTAAATGGAGGGAAGTGGCCATTGGGATAAGCCTCAATTCATTTTTGTTGAACTGACTAAAAATTTCCATGACGAATTCAGTTTCAATTTAACAAACAAATTTACTGGTCGTATACAATAGAGTATTTGTCAAAACCTTGAAATCCATGAAGAACACAAGAGAAAGCAGTTATAAAAGATTGATATATTGGAAACTACATAGGGATAGATATACAAAATTATAATAGCAGTAGTATACATCTCCATGATGGACACTGCTGGTGGTACTGCTATATTTTGAGACAGCAACCGAAGTCCTTCTAAATAACTAACTAATGTTTTGGTCTGGCTCTGACAACAGCACAAAGCTGAGGTAGGAGTTACAAGGCTAGACTTCTTACAACTTGAATGAGGGCAATATGTTTTGTTCATTAGCTTGAATGGAATAAATGTCAAAGTCATATCTTGGTCTGAGCATATGTGGGACTCAAAGGTAACACGACCACAATACTTACCATAGCCGAACTTGCAAACTCCGCCTGCTACTTACCCATCAATTTGCAAAAGCTGTTCAGTAACCTTCCAAAGGAACTCCTAAACATAATTATAATAGATAATCTTACACTGCATCCTGTTTGCAAAATGTCCAAAACATGGAACTTTTTCAAGAACGAGACCCACCTGGACCTTAATTCCCAGATCCAGACTTCTGGAGATGCACACCCAAGAATCAAATCCAGAGTCTTTGATTTCTAGGCAGATGGTTTTAACCACTAGGCAAGCCTCAGTTCACCTTAAGTCATGGATTTTATGACAAGATGGACTAACATTTAAACAGACATGACTTACATGAAACCAAGGTGACACAATCAGTTGGCCCAATATGCTTTTAAGACTGCTTGAGTTAATCAAAAATAGGCCTGGAAAAACACAGGCCACACTTCAAACTGCAAGTGTGGTTGGGGTGGTTGCAGCCCTAAATCAGTGAGCTTGTTGATCTCGCTGTGAAAAAACCAGGCCACATCTTATCATCATGTATGGTACAATTTCTACACCCATCCCACCAAAAAGGAACAACCCAACAATATAATCTCAACAAATCTACAACTTCAGTTTCATAACTCAAATGTGCTATGCAATTGGTAGCCATAGTAGCTTGAGGATCAAGAAGGTCAAGTTTTACTGGTTCTACTCTTTTCGATATAAATCCACCTGCCCCCCTACTTCCTAATACAAACAACAAAAACCAGAGTTTGCATTGTCTCTCAACTAGAAGTCCTTGATGAAGCATAGATGTCACCATGCACTCCTTCTTCTGTACCATGACAACCAAGCTGATATTTGGCTCAGCCCATGCCCAAATAGTCACCATTCAACAATTTTGAGTTCACCTATGGCCAGGCCAAAACCCGCCATCTGTACAAGGGCCCAGATCTTCCATTTCAAACCAAGCACAGATCCAACCTGTTGACAGTCCAAAACACAAGGACATCCCTACAGTTTACCATGATAAGAGTTGCCAGGTCCTTACAGTCCATGTTGATAGTGCACCCTCAAGCGCCACACCACCCAGGAAGGGAAGGTCCCTATGGTCCATGATCTAATCCTGCAGCACGGATCAAATAAGGGCCCTTCAATCTGGATCAGACCATGGGATCAAGATACCAATAGAATAAACCAATGCTTGATTAAAATATAAAACTGTTTCCAGCTATATGACCAACAAAGCATGTAAAATAAAAGAGTTACAATGTTAAATTTAACAACTCTAAACTCTATCAAATATTAATTTATATTAAACATGAACATAACCATTAACCTTGCCTTAAATTTTTGGGTTCATCATTTTGAATACTCATTCGCCGAGCTTTCCAATCTAGGACTATCTCTAATGTTACACTTCCATTAAACCTTTTCATATCCTCCCTCCCAACTTCCGTCCATGTTGACTTAAAATCTTCCCTTTTGTTTTACCCTCCTCATTGATGCACCACCGAATCTTCATTGTACCACACATATCATCTCAACTGCTTCTTCATCCCCTCGATCTCCATCAATGCAACTCTCAAAGCTCCTCCAATATATTAATTTCTAAATCTAGCTGCCCTAGTCTTGTTACATTTATCACAAATTTCTCATTTCATCACATTCAACTTGTTTTCTTAAATGTTCTTTATTGCACAACATTCTGACCCACACAATATTAGCAGCCTTATTGTTTGAATTATTCTTTTTTGAAGTTGCTAAGGCACGATTTAATGGCATAATACCACAATAGCACTGCTCCACTTCACCAAAAAAGCCATAGTTCTGTTACCTGTCTTCATCTCTCTCTCTACTAATGTTAACAGGCCCTCAAATAACAACTCTGATCACTCAGTTGTACCTATTTGCTTGTCATTCGTGATTAGGGCTCATTTTCATTATCACTGTAATTGCATTCCATATGCTTTATGTTTGTTTTTCTAATTCCAAGCCCTTATCCTCTAAGGTTTTACTGCCAATCCAATTAAACATTTAATCTTGCTCTTTTCTCATCAATGAATATATTACATCATCTGCAAAGAACATGTCTCATGATACATCTACAAGTAGGGTTTTACTTCCTTGCCTTGAGCCTATTATGTTACAAAAACACTCGCTGCACCAAAACTACTCCTATTGCTTATGACAGCTCGAAGACCGTAATAATTTCAGTGTACTTTTTATGCATACCTTTCCTCCATTAATCCGGTGAGATTACTTTTCTAGTACCCTATCATAAATTTTCTCCCAGTTGATAACTACCTTTTGTACACCCTTCTTTATATTTTTCTATAATTGCCCTAAAATGATACCTCCAATTTTGAGTCCATAATAATTTCGGTGTATCATTTATGCTCACATTTCCTTGACACAGCCTAGCAAACTAACATTTTTTTGTGCCTATTACAAGTTTTCTCCAAGTTGATGTCTACCATACGTAGACTTTTTCCTCTTTCTTTATATTTTTCAAGAATACCCTAAGAAGATACCTCCTTTTTTTCATCTTGAGAAAACCATCAAAGAGGCGATGAGTGTTTGGCAAACCAAACCTATTTTCCACGAAATCAAATTGGTTTTTCAAAATGGTTGTCATTTTTTCCTCAATCTTTGTTCTATCACCTTTCCCATAACTTGAGAGTGGCTCATGAATTTAATCCCACTAGAGATGCAAATGAACTGGATAATATCCATTCAGATATATTTCTATATTCAAATCTATATAGATATGGATACGAATTTCAATACCCATCTGAATCTGTATCCACAGCCCACATATGTCCAAGAAAGTGGATATGGATGTAGGTAGACAATTATCCATTCCATATCTGAATATCCAGTCTGTTACAATCCTGTATAGGCTTATATAGCTCTCATGAACTTTAAAAGCAAATAATTGACAATATCAACATGACTCTAACTTAAATTACCTTTCATACAGTGACATCTTTCACTTGGTGGTTCATAAAGTTTAACCATCTCTATCTGAACTACATTCGCATTTATATTGATACTGTCAATATTTGATGTGTACCATATCCATTTAAAACAAATATGGATATGAATTCTTGCAACTGATTAACATTCCCATCCATATTTATCAACTATAAACATATACAATATAGATACACCGGTTCATATCTGATCTGTTCTCAGCCCTAAAATCCACCATTAAAAAAAAAAAAAAAAAAAAAAACCTTGATGCTTATTGATGAGTCACGCAATACTTCAATCATTTGATATGTGGCTTTTAAAATCTCATTTTGATAAACAGGGAAAAAAAAGTTAGTCCATTATCTCCCTTCATGCTCCAAAACCTCAATTGATATTTCATCTAACTCAAGTGCCTTAACCTTTGCAGCCTCTTATATACATATCTGTCTAGTAGAAACCTCATTTAATATTGATCTTTGCATCTTTCTTTAGTTCTGCAATATTTCACCAAGATAATGCTCAATCTTAATGCATTTAACTGGCTATCTTAAAGTGCCCTCTCCTTTACTTCAACTATCAATAAATTCCATTCTCACCTTCCATGAGACCCAACATATCTGAGAAATTATCGCCATTTTGCACCTTTTTCAGCTTGCCGATGTCTTTGAAAATCCTTAACATATTATTTTGCTATTAAATACTTATCAGATTTTCATCTCAAAAAACACCACCTAAACCAAGCTGCACTTGTACAACTTCACAAACTTCTTTCCTAGTAACTCCCTTTAGCAATGTAACTTATTCCTTGCATTACTTCTTTCTTCCCACTCTATGCACCCAATATCAATAACTCATGACTATCACCCACTCCCAACGCAAGCCTATGGCTTCAAATTGTTTTTCCCATTCTACACTCTCTAACAATAATATCCATTCCTTTATAAATGCATAGCCAATTAGACTCTCACATCCAACTTCAAAAATACATGCAAACACTTATCAATGGGTTGGATATGCATCAAGTACACTAAATACTTTTCAAATTCTTTAATTATATACTTTAAAGATGATAGAGTTCATTCAATTGAATATGCATGACTGCATTCTAAAACCTACCACTGCATCATCAACTTATAGGCATTAAAGTTTCAATATATGCACCAAGCTAGGATCCTTGAAATGCTCAATATAGAAAGCAATGAATACTTATTTCTATCTTACGTAGGTGGCCTTCCACGTATCATGTATGCTCAATTGATGGCAAATCAATCCACACCTGCTTAATGAGTCACTGATCTACTACTTGTATAACCATGAGGGGTCTTAGCTTACCAAGACCTTACAATATAGTGTTACATGATAATATCAATAATGTAGACCCCAATCTTGATCACATTAAAATCTTAAGTAAAAACAACATAATTATGCTCTTCCTTTGACACTTTCGATGGAACCAAGCTCTAGAATTTTCAACACCAGTCACAATATTGTTTTGTTCTTGTCTCGAGAGCATAAAATTTATGACTTGGAGTGATAAAATGCCTTAGACACTCTTTTCACCTCATACTAAGCTCATAAACATTGCATATGAAATTACAAAGAAATATGTGAGAAGAAATATGGAATATCACTGAATACACAATACAATCTGTATCTAAAGTACATTGCGCATCACAAATAATTTGAGTTTTTTCTTGGGTTTTGATCATTGATGGTGTTTAAAATAATGTGAGAATAGATATTTACTGACTACCGAATACAGGTGTCTCTGCATAACAACACCAACCTTTACAAACAATAACAGTTAAGCATACATCCTTTTAAGCTCCGTCAAAACTTTGAATCTCGAGACATGGTATCAGGTTTAAGAATTCTTTATCAGAATCAAAACATCATTAGAAATGTTATTTCTAATATTCAATTACCAATATTGCATATTTTCAGTCACAGCCTGAGAGTCCTTGAAATAGAAGAGGAAATATGTGGTCAACAGAGACATGAATCTTAATCTGCTAGGAAATGGAGGAAAAGATTTATGGAGGATAAGATAACAGGAGAGATTAACATAATAAGGATTGGTTATTCAAAATTATGTGAACTACAAAATAACATGAAGATAAAAAAAACAAACAGATATCCATCAGAAGATAAATGAAGTCATTATCTCTCTTTAAATTTTTTTAACTAAATGCTGAATTGAATACTTTCTGACAGTATAATGTTAGATCATCAACTATAAGCAGACCACAAGCAAACAATGAAGAGGACAGCCAAATGAAAGCAGAGAAAATCAGCACAAAGGAATATTTCCATAATAGGTGCCCAACTATGAGATGGTGATCTCGATAATGATATTCTGATCCACAAGAGACCTCCCAGGATTATCAAATATGTGTTTGAATAAGTTCATTCATAATAAATGTAAAAAGTCAAAAAGTCCATAATTTGAGGACCTTTTTTTTTTTTTTTGATGATATATGAAAAATACAAGTTCCACTCAGGAACCAATGGTAACAAACCAAGCATACGCATAAGAAACATGAACAAAGGAAAACCAGTATTTAAGAAAAAGAATAAAAATGTAATTCAGAACCTCCTACCCAAAGGCAAGAACAAGCATGCTGGGCAAATAAACATAACAGATTATACTAATAAAAATGAAGGATAAGTTGTCAGCATGTCACCTCTTCAATTCCACCAGGAGAGCGGTGATATCCTCGCAAATGACGAAGATGCCCTGATGGTAGGAGTTCAGATCCAAAGAAACGTGATTCAAGATTTGAGGGAGAATCCATGAAGGATGAGATCTGCTCTTGGTTGTTATCCCTTCTAGAAACGAAAGCCCGCTGCCAAAAAAAACCATTTGAGAAGGTCAACAACAATTACACAATTGTACTTCTCCTTGGTCCCGAAGATATGAAATTATCTTATAAGAATGGATTTAGAAAGCAGCAAAAGAAAAATCATACGATTTAATAACAAAATGAGCCAAAAAGATGGAAAACCCCATATACCCAGTTGATGATATGAACTAAAAGCAATAATATCGTTGCGAATAAAAACTAAAAAATTTCCAAATTAGAAAGAAGGACAACTGCGCCGAACCCCCATGAGAATTACATAATAAACAGCAAACATCACGACAGAAAAAAGTATATTTGAAATTTTAAAGGAAAATTGAAACAAGAGTTCATTTAATTCCAAGGCAAAAAGATGGATACCTCTCTGTGAATTCTCTCTCCATTCGCCCTTCCACGACCGATCATCTGATGGTGCGATACGACACAGTCCACGGAGGCATCGGCCGCGAAGGGAATCCCCGGGGCGCACCACACATCGCCACCGCCCGCTTGGCCCCGCCGCTCCTTCTTCTGCTTGGTCCTCCGCCGCCGGGGCCGCTTCCCCTGCCAGTCGGCCGACGACCGAACTACGGCGGCGGCGGCCGGGACCAAGGCCTGGGAGGAGGCGGCGGAGGCGCAGCCGAGCCCCCGGAAGGCCGCGGCCGCGAAGCCCTTTTTCTTGCTACCGGGAGGCGCAGGTGGAGAGGCAGGAGGAGGAGGAGGAGAACGGGACGAAGGGATGATCAGTGGGTTCCGTTCGGCGGCGGGCTTCGGAGAAATGAAGTCCTTCCGAAGGGGGAGAAGCCGCCGGAGGCCGCCACGGCGGTCCGATGACGGCGAGGTGCCGTCGGCGGAAGCCATGATTAGGGTTTCGGCCGACCGGCGGTGGGAGACGAACGATGCGAATAACAATCGTGACAAGAAAAGGTGGAAATGGGGATTAGCAAATTGTTGGTTTGCGAGCTTTTTGTTCTGGTTCTCTGGTAGCGTACGGCTGGCCAATTAATTATGCTTAGAGAGGGAGGGGGGAGTGAGATGGCGGTCAAGGGGATGCGGGCGGTGGGGTCAAAAAGCTCGGAGAACTCGGTCAATTTATTTGAGTTTTTTCTATTTTAATAAGAATTTTTCACATGGTATGCCAGAGAGCAAATCATGTTTCTTAATAAGAATAGGAAGATCAAAGTTTTTTCTCAAGTGATGTCATGTTTCTTAAAAAACAACTGTTACGTTTGATTGTTGATAGATTTCGTCACGGGCATGCTCGTGATCTACATTCAAGTAGAAATAAGTACTTTTACCACAAAAAAAAATAGAAATAAGTACTTGATCAAAGAATAAAAAAAATACCTAAAGGATAGAGAAGGACACTCTCTGATGACTCAGAGAAAATCAAAAAAATAATTATTTTAATTCTTTCGTTATAGAAATTCTAATTCCTCGAGGTAATACAATATTGATAGCAAGCATTGGTACTTCCATCCCACCACGCAAAGATTTATGAACCAAGAGAGTGAAAATATGATGAAATCGAGATTAAAAATATGAACGGTTCGAACTGCTTACGGCGAGCATAATTCATGTTCAACCCCGATTCCATTTGATTATTATTAGATTGAAGTAATTTTAATAATTTTTTGAATTAAATTTGGACAGTAAGGCATTTGACTAAGGAATTGGTTCAAATATATATATATTTTTAATTATATATATATATAAATTAAATTTAAATTTGAGCTCAAACACGAGCTCAAATATGATTTGATTGGCATTTGAGTCGAATTAATTTCGAATGTTATCTTTTTTACGTCAAGCTAAGTTCTAGTTCAGAATATTAAAATTTGATTGATCTCAAGTTAAATTTTAAATTTGAATATTTTGAATTGAGTCGGGCTCGAATCTCTTACTACTTGATGTGGCTTGACTTAATTGTACCATAACTAACAACTGATAAAGAGATTCAAGAGACTTTTAGATCATCGTAAAATGATAAAGCTCTATGATCCAATGGACTCCTTGTTTCTTTGAGAAGTTTTGGACTATCATCCAAAAAAAAAAAATGTGAAAGACAATCAAATTCAGGAAAAAGAACTAGCTAATGCCTAATGCATGAAAGAAACACCTTTGTGGCCTTCATCCTCAAGAAGGACAATTCAATGAAGGCCTCTTATCATAGACCCATAACCTCATGTACATGCTAATCGCAAAAATCATGGTGGCAAGACCATAACGTCTGTCGGATGCATTGATAAGTCTAAAACAAGGAGCTCTCATTAGAGGTAGGGGCATCTTTGACAATACACTCCTAGCACAATAATTTATGTATATCTCATGAGAGCCCCCATATGTAGAGGTATGATGGCAATAAAAATCAACATAGAGCAGACGTATGAAAGGATTAGATGGGATTTCTTAATACTCATTGAGATGGCTTGGCTTGAACGAGGGAGGGATTAATCAGGTCAAAGATTATGTTATGAGGCCCTCCTTTCCCTTGTTGGTGAATGACACTCCCATAGAGAACTTCCAATCATGAAAGGGCCTTCGACAGAAATATCATTTATCATCCTGTCCTTTTATGATCTGTATAGATGCATTATCCCGTATGCTCCACGAAGAGGTTAGCTATGGTTGATTGGTAGTCTACCAGCCTCGTCCTATTTGCAGATAATCCCGATAAATATTGGTTCTAAATTTATGTATTTATAATTTTAGCAAAACTTGATCACTTAATAGTTCTAAAGGAAATTGGGAATTTAAGATCGAAAGCAAATTATAAGCATAAGATAACAACTAAAAAACAAAAAAAAAAAAAAAGACACAAAAAGAATAAAATATATGCTTGTTCTGGGATTAGGCATGTGCACAATTTGGTTTGGATTAGTTTGAGGTTAATTTATATATATATATATATATATATATATATATATATATATATATATATATATACCCACAGATCAGTTCGGTTTGAATCAATTTTGTCTAAACAGAAACTAAAATCAAATTTGAAAAAAATTCAATCCAAACTGGTTTTAAGATTTGATCGATTTCCTTCCTTACACACCCCAATCTAGGATTGAGGCATTTAGTTTGTTACTTTGGAAATGCGTCTTCCCCTCTCGTGCTCTAGCAAACGTGCTCTCAAGATACCACCAACCTCTAGTGAATGAGCATGATCATGCTGCAAATGATGACCCAATCACTTCAATGCCCAACGCATATAGAGGCAGCTTATAGGAAATTATGTAACGAGCTTCTAACTGTCCTCCAGCGCCAAGGTACTAGCGATGTGCCAAGAGGTTTGATCTCCTTCTCTTGTTTCATTATCATGGTCTTCATAAAGCACTACAGAACTCGACGCATAAAATCGAACTGCTGCATTTCAAAATTCTTGAATAAAAATATTGTCTCAACAAAGAAAACTTTGAGAGCTGTTATAATATGTGTCCCATGAAGAAGACTCGTTACGCTACGTAGATCTGTGATATAATCATATAAACGACAGATAAATGCTTCCATCATACCTCACTGAGATTAAGCTCACAAAACTAGAGCCATCGCAGTTCCAAGTAAAACGAACAAACTTGAGTCCTCGGACTTTCCTATGGTGACACTGAAACTTTCCTCAGCATATAAACGCTTCCATCACTGTGATAGGAAATGCAAGAAAACATCCCATCCCCCCGCGCCACACCCCACCCCAACCCCACCCCCCCAAAAAAAAAAAGAAAAAGAAAAAAAAATGTGCAAAATGGAAGCAATGATCTCAAAATTAAAAAAAAAAATAAAGAAAGAAAAGAAAAGAAAAGAAAAAGAAATTAAACCATTTTATGCCATAGATTTTGCTTTGGAGAGGAAAACAAGAGGAAGGATGCGTTTGGTAATATCAAAAGCAGCATCGTGCCCAGCAAATTTAGATGCTTTCTCAGACATCTCTGCCATCAGATTCTCATTTCCTGTAAAGTTTAGAATACATATTATGGACATTAAGAACAAACCACCAGAGATACACGCATACGGGTCAAACAGATAGTCAGATTTGCCTAACATGTAAACAGACATATATAAAATAAGCGTTACAAGAAAATCAAACTTTGGTCTCTAGAAGTAACTACCCATGATGTGTCAGATTTGCCTTGCACGATAGAAAAAGACATTAAGGCATATAGCACGATTAATGGAATGATATTTGTCCTGTGCCAGCATATTGCATATACAAGACAAAGGATTACAATTGACATGTGAAAAGAATTGATAACCTACTCCACTACAATCACCATTGTTGGATGACCAATTTCTAAATAATAACCTTCACAAGTCCCCTGGCCAAGTTTCAACAATCATTTTTTCAGAAAGACTAGATTATGCCAACAATACAACTTGGAAGATGCAGCTCCTCACCTCACGCAGCAATAATTCAGGGGAAAACCCTGGCAGGTCCTCAACATCTCATGGCCAAGTATACCACTTCATAATCAATGAGAGATATTCCTCATGCTATTTACACAAAGTTCAAAACCTACCATAGCCAGTTATCACTTTGAGCATGGTAACTCCAACAGTGAGAATATCAAGTAACTTATAATCTTCCATTTAATTGTCCCTAAGAGACTTAATTCAAGTCACATCCTCAAATATTAGAGAAACTCGTACACTAAATATTTCTATTGCTTCATCTCCATACACCCATAGATGAAGTATGATCAGATTTTAACTTCACATCATGAGCAGTCAAGCATGGGTATGGGGTTCTCCTCCCCTCATTATATTCAACTACTTGGATGATCTGGACATTCTTCAGTATTCGTTTGAACTTGCTATGGATTTCAGAACCCAATCCCACACACAAATCTTTAGGGTCTGGACCAAGAGAAGCAAATGTCCAATACAACTATGAGTAACAATCAAACTATAGGAAAGTACATGCTTTAGATGGCTTGAACAACATGTCTTTATCCATGAATGGCACGAGATGTTAACTTTTTGAAAAGGAATATAAGGGCATCGTAAGGGTCAAATAAGAAAGGCTTTAAGTTACACCCATGTAACCATCCAAATGACTTGAAAAGCTTTAAGCTACGCCGACGACTCTAAGACTAGCCAAAACTAATATAACAGAAATAAAAGAGAAAATACAACATTATGAAAGACTAAACTGCATCTACACAATGTTGACAATCCACAGCCCTTTAGCTCGTCATAAATCCTGTTGTAAGCCAAACAAAAGAAAGTTAGCTATAACACCAAATTGTTAGAAAGTCACTCCAGTATTTAGTAGCAATTACTGTAGCATCTCTCAACAATAGGGTTTACTGCGTTATGCATGCTTGAAGCAACTCATGCAAGACGTGTACTTTAGATTGCAGTAAAAACTAAGTTAGTACTCGATTGTGGTTTCTGGTAGAGCTAGTTGACACAAGCACATTATGATAAGTCATGCAAGAAAATCTTAAATTGCAACAAAAATTGTTAGAATCACCAGTACAAATAAGTATATGACTGCCCAAAAAAAAAACACATGAAGCAATTCTTGCCATTTTATACTGCTTGTACATAGCGAACATGGTTATACAAGCATGGACTTGCAGTATATTTTTATAAGCATCTCTATGTACTTCAAGTTGCAATGAATTAGATATGAGTCAATGAGTTATAGTCTTTGATTCTATTGTTATTTAAATGCTTTTCCTGCATGTACAGGATAGTCCTAGAAGCCAAGATTTGGGATTGAACATAGAATCAAAAACCTCTGTCACTAGAAACATTTTCCTGTTGCTCCTTCAGCCTTGTCTTTTTCTGATTTCAATTCCACCATTTTCCTTGCCTATAAGCTAGACCAAGTACTCGATTTCTTGTCTTCAAGCTTTATTTTAATCAAGTGTATTTGGTGATAGACTTTTCTTTATTGAGAAATTCTTTGTGCACCGCGGGCAGTGTTGAAAATCTGACGTGGAGCACACCGCCTTATCTTATGGGTTCATGAAGCCACCACTTTCCAACACACATTTAATATCTGCAGTTTTACTTTTTCATTTAAAATTTTGAATGACAAAAATGCCCCTACTCTTTGAAAAAAAATTACGACATCTTATATCCATATTATGACATCCTGTGCGCAAAAAGTCATAATTTGACGCAAAATATCATAATATGGCATTGGATGTCCTAATTTTTTTCAAAGAGCAGGGGCATTTTCATCATTCAAAATTTTCAAATAAAAAAATGAAGTTGTAGGCATAAAATATGCATTGGAAAGTGGTTGGACAAAAATGCCCCTTCAATATTATAACATCCTACGTGCAGGAAGTCATAATTTAACGCAGGATATCATAATACGCTATTAGATGTCATAATTTTCTAGGCTAATATAACATCCTACATACAGAAAGTCATAATTTATCGCAGGATGTCATAATATGCTACAGAATGTCATAATTTTTTCCAAAGAAGAGAAGCCTTTTCGTCATTCAAAATTTCAAAAGAAAAAGCGGAACTGCAAGCATTAAATGCACGTTTGAAAGCGGTGGCTATATAGACCATTTGGACAAGGTGGTGCATTCCACGTTCGGATTTTCTACAACGCCTGCTGTGCACAAAGAATTTCCTTTTCTTTATTATCATGTCTGATTGTTTAGCAAGAGACAACTAAACACAACCTACGATTTGCAACTATTAATTGGCTAAACAAGACTGATATAGTTTGAACTGATAGTCCTAGAATTTTGCAAAAATAAGTTAAAGCCCAACTGCGAAGTTTCCAAACTAATATTGCAAAACCTTTTTTCATTTGATTTCATTTGCCTTTTCTCCTTGACACATGGTATTATATTTTTATTGTATTCTTCTTACAAGGAAAGAAAGTTTTAAACGGAAGGAATGTTGAATAAACTCTCAAGTCTTCAACAGCCATAAAAATTTAAGAGGGAAAACATACCTAAAATGTCATCAATTGCAGTTTGAAGACCACTTGAATCTCATCTTCTGTTCGAACTTTTGATCTAGCTATGTCTGCCATAATATATGTATTTTTAGTTTGATGACCAACCACAGCAATAGGTGACGGTATCCGCAAGAAAGTTAAAAATAGGTTCATCAAAAATAGGAAAAAAAAAAGCAGGAAACAAGGAGTTAAAAATTGAATTATAGAAGTAGGGATATATGTAAATAACCCAAAAGTTTTAAATGACCAGTACAACTTATGCTTGCACTTGGTAAAATAATTCTCAAAAGCACCAACTAGGATCTATTTAAAATTCTTCCATTTAGATGCTTGTATATAGACGGTCTCACATGGTTCAATGGACATCTAGCAATCCACATATGGGATAATTATTGGGATTGAACTTTCCAAATAAATGTTGAAGAATTTGGAAAAAGAACAGTATCTT
This sequence comes from Elaeis guineensis, assembly GCF_000442705.2. Taxonomy (NCBI): domain Eukaryota; kingdom Viridiplantae; phylum Streptophyta; class Magnoliopsida; order Arecales; family Arecaceae; genus Elaeis; species Elaeis guineensis. The sequence goes on from NC_025994.2 coordinate 104,878,252, forward strand.
GGAGAATACCTAAATGATACCTTCCAGAAGAATCTAGTTAATATAGATGCACTTTTTAGAGTAACTATATGCAGCTAAACAAAAGCAAACACATATACCATATAGCAGACTAAGGGCCTGTTTGAATGTTTAGGCCCAAAATCCCATGGGATTCGTAGGGCCAAGACAACTAGCTAAGTTAGGTTGGATTGGGCCTATTATGATTATAAGAACCCATAGAATTATTCAAGTGGGTCGGCCCGAATCCCGTAGGGAGAAAAAAAGACTTCAGCTAATGATTTTTTGGATATTTATAAAGATAGGCTGTGCCCAATCTGATTTAGTTGGTTGTGTTGGCCCAACCCATGAATCCCATGGGATTTCAGGCCTAAATATCCAAATAGGCCCTAACTTAGAATAAGTAGGTTTGCTAAATACTGTAATTCATAATTTGGAATAACCATGTACATTCCTGCACATAGTGGCACTGACTAAGGCTGAGCAAATAACTGAAACCTGAAGAAACCCACCCAATCCAACCCAATAAACATCGGTTTCGATCGATTGAAAGACATAAAGTAGATGGAATCGAATTGGGATTTGTAAAAAAATTAGTTATTTACGGTTGAGTTCGGTTCCTATACATTTAGGGGGTGTTTGGTACGCAATCGGAATCAAAATAAAAATGAAAATCAAAATGGCTTGAAATCGAAATCGGAATGGCCAAATCCTCCGAAGCATTTGGTTCAGGACCGGAATCGGAATCAAAATCAAAATCGAAATGAAAAATTGATCCATAGAAGAGAGTAGGGATTGAATTCTGTATAGATTGAGCCATTCCCATTCTATTTCGAAATCAGAATCGGAATGGGACTCCTCCCAACCAAACGGTTGAAATGGGAGTCATCCATTCCGATTTCGATTTCGGACCCCACTCCTCCCAACCAAACATTCTCTTAAACCGTACGAAATCGAACCTAACCGATGTAGTATTTCACAAACTCATTTTCATTTTGAGACAGCGTTGTTTAGACTTCAATTTTTTATTCTAAAAAAACACCGCGTCACCCATTTGGATTCATGAAAATATTAATATTAAATTATTGATGGAAGTACATCAATTTAAGATAATTCTAAAGTAAAAACTTTCAGATGTAGTTGTTTTCAGATGAATAAATCTTTTCTTTTTTTGTTTTGTTTTATACAGGTTCAAAAATAAGCTCAAAATCTGTAACTTATAAAGTTTAGGCCTTTTTTGCATTAAATTGACAAAAAAAATAAATAAATAAGCTTAAGTGGGACAACATTGGGTCTAAAATCAACATTGGGTCAACATTAAAATCCAAACCGATACAACCCATCCAAATCTGCTACAAACCGTTTACTTTGATTTCAAAGGTTTATACATAATAAATGATCGACAGCGGATTGAATTTTTTTCAACCCAATTGGGTCCGATCGGAGGAAATTTTTCTCTCTCCCCGACTGGACCCGATCCGTGCTTAACCCTAGCACTGACAACACTCAACCAATTAGAATAACTTAGTCAAATAAATATTTAGCTACATATATGAAAGACCTAGAGTTATATAGCGGCTCTGGTACAACTGACCTAGTCTACAATACAATCTAGTTTATTTTATGGTTAAGGTGACTTTATGTGGCCTAGCAACAGCTCATCTATAGGAACTCTTGGAGTTGGGCACACAAAGCTAGATTCTTAGAAGTCCACATAGGAGAGCGATTTTTTCTTTTCTTTCTTTCCATAACGCAGGGCCCATGCTTGCACCAACAAAGAAGAGGGAGCAACTCCACCTTTCTCTTCTCTCTCTTTGGTTCTTAGGCATGTGCAAAGCACATGCTAAGCACTAGTGTTTTACTTGCAAATAAAGCCCTTTGGAAGATGGTCCCTTTTAGGCCCATAGGTCTTGTAGGTGCCCGTAAAAATTTTAACTCTAGCATACAATTGGATTCCTATGACGAATGGGATTCATAAAGAGGGGTCTGCACATATTCGGTTCAAGTCCCATCTTCTCATAACTGAAAAACCCTTAAGTGACTCCAATAAAGTTCGTGATTGAAGAGGAGAAGGGCCTGACCATCACTGGTAGAAGGATACAAATAGTCGAGATTGCCCAGTGTTGATAGATATGCTCTAAACCTTACTCCATTATCCTACATCATCACGATCAATCTTGCTGTCCTAACTCTATTTCGTGTCAATTTCCAATAACAATTGCAAAACATAAATAACTTGATGATAGTGACGATACGATGTTAATTAACTTATTCAATATTATGCTGTTGTCGGTCCACAAAAGTAGATATTCAATACTATGTTGCTGTTGGTCTATAAAAGTTTTTGCTAATAAAGGGGATGTGGTATAGCATCACACACACACACACACACACACACAATCAACAAATTGCTGAAAATTAAGTGTTAAGAGAGTAGTAACAAATCAAATTAGGAGCTTTGTGATAGTCTATTACCTGTCACGTAAGGAGTTTGATTTGGTTCACTTATGCTTTAACCATTTCATTTAGAAGAGCATTTAAAGCAATAAAATAAGCATGCATCTGGGATTAATGAATGATATACTCTTTATCAATATCAGAAGGTTGTCACTAATAAGATAATTTACGTGGGAGGCATAACACTAGATTAATAGAAGTTATATTCTTTGCTAGAAAACTATTTTATATATTTGCAGCTATAAATGATAACATTCTTATATTTGTTACATCATCATTACTAAAATGAGAATTGATTTGCAAATTCTAGTATTTCTTATGATGCTTTCTGATCTTGTGGTTTTCCTTTTTATTTCTATAAGTTCATTAAATTGTTTGTGGATTGAAAAGTGTTCAAATGAAAATATCAATCATAATGAAACTATGGAAGTACTCAATAAATGCCATTCAAGCTATTACCACTCTATACCGCTCTACCTTACTGGCAACATATATTCAAAATGTTTAATAACTGATAATTGTTAAGATGAAAAAAACAAATAAGAGAAAGTATTCAATGAATGCCATTCAAGATACCACAACTTTTAGCAAATGAAATCTTGTAATATAATGATTGAACACTAAAGAAGCATTATAAAGTGCAATTCTTAGCTTCCAAGTTGTATATTTACCTGGTAGGAGTTTCATATAGTTCATTTTTTGAAAAGAATGACATCCTTACTACCAAAATTGATGGCTTTTCAATGACCAATATCACAGTGCAAATCATTGCCCCTGCTCAAGAAACAACAACATCAGCATCTGCATAAGCCATATCCATTGCATGCAAGAACCTTCATATTGAAATAGCAAATTTAGATAGATTAAAATAAAAACAATTGTATACATACACTAGAAGTTAATATACTGTTGATATCAGCACTGACTCCAAAGTACAAATTTATGAATCTCAAGAACAGTTGGTGGAAAAGTATAGGCAACAAATTGAACAAAATTGTAACAGCATTTAGCAATAAATTTAAACCAAAATACTACAATCCCTCTCTCCCTGTGTGCGCATGTGATGTTTGTTATCATCTCCTATGACAGAAAAAAGACATAGGTTGAAATGGACAGGTGATTTGCAAGAGTTATCTGATAGCCACAGGCTTCTGAAACTTGGGGAAAAAAGAAAAAAGAAGGAAAGAAGGCAGGACAGAGATCTAGCAACACTGTATGAATTTCAATCTTGGGCAATAAAGAGGCTCTAAAATACACGAAATGAATCCTGGAGGTAATATGGTGATTTTTTCCTTGAGATATTACAATAGGCCAATGTGCAATTCTATTACAGATGCATCTTTTGGAAGCACCACAAGCAACCAACTCATGGAACGTATTTCTTTAGCTAAGGTTTTTCATGAAATAGTTTGGTATGTGATTAAACTCAAATTAGGCCATCAAGATAGACCCTGTCTTAACTTCAAGGACTTGCTAATCCTTTTGAAAAATTTGTCAAATACAAGAATCAGTTTTATCTGGTGGTTAAAAGTTTGCTTTAGCTGCAAGTTCCTCTGCCAATACAGAAATGGCAAAGCGATAAAGTTTAGAAATTTATTCGGCTTTCTACTAGAATCTATGCAGATATCAGAAACAGAAGGATGATGGCAAAACTCAAGGAAAATGATAGCCCTTAAAGAATGCTGGTTTTAACTGGGATTTATTGTTCAACTCCAAGATGCTAACTGTGAAGTCTGTTAACTGGTCGAAACCTCTGCATAGTTTTGTTATGTTTGCCCTAAAAGTTTCTTCAAAAACCAACCACATGAGGGAATTGTACAGATCGGAGATCAACGAGGTCTTTAAACTACTGCTTATGCTAGGTGCACTCGAGGGATCGTCAACATACACATGAACTGAAAGCTTGCCTTAAAATATTGCATATTTGTTAATGAATCAGCTATAAGTCTTGAAATTTGTCATAAACAGGAAAACCAAACTGCCTAGAAACTGATTGAGCTATACGAGAGACATGGCAGTTGAATTTGATTTCACATGTTAGAGGCTTTGTATTAAATTAGACAACTGGACACTCAAGCACGTTGGGGAGAGTCTAATAACTTACTGGTGAATTGGTAATTGCGTCTGCAAAAAGGACCGTAGGGAATTGACACTATATGATTCTAATTGTGATCTTGAGCTCACCAATGTATAAGTGAGGATGCTAACAGGTACCATATATATTGTAGGTAAATGAAATCCTTCAACCAAATGTAAGTGTTCCAAAGCAAACCATCTTTTCTTCAGTGGAAGGTTAATGTGTTGTAAAGCACTGGGAGAAAAAAAGAGTAAAATTTATTAATTTAAATATTTACAAGTTGAACCAATTGAGGATAAAGTAATATGGTAAGAGCATGTGCAATGAAGATCTGATATGGGCCTTATCTAGGAAGGACCTTGGATAGATTAATATGACCTGGGATAGGAACCAATTGTCAAGAAATCACTAAGCCAAACCCAGAATTTGGGAAGGCTTGTTTATTCACAGTCATCATTAGTAGATTTGGGTTCCCACAATAATCATGCCACATTCTTTTGAAAAACTGCATAAATGGAATAAGCATTGCAAGGAACAGTGTCTTTATATCAATGCATGGAAAAAGATTAAGTGAACAACAGAAGTGTCAGAAATCAAGAAACGCAACAATTTTTAAAAATTTGCTTAAACTTTGACAGAAAACATATGACGGATGACATAACAAGATGTAGGACTAAGTTATAAAACATATATTGCCACACTTTTAAGCAGGAGCCTGACTTATAAATTTCACAAAATGTGATAGTAAAAAAATTCTCTTAAGATAGTGCAAAGGTAAAATGGCTTAAAACCAATATATATAATATACTCGCCTACACGCGTGCGAGCGCGCGCGCGCGCACACACATATATATATAGAGAGAGAGAGAGAGCTCTAATATGTGATGTCTACACAACACTCCAAATAAGGTCAATCCTGATCAGATGACTGGGGGCCTGAAATCGATGGTCTGAGCTGTTGCATATGGCCTATCATCTCTAAATTGCTTAGTGTCAAAAAACAAAAAATAAAATTCATGTGACTTGAAGATCCCGAGCATATGCATCACTTATAAATCTAGTGGTCAAATATGGATCGTTTAAATCACACAAACAATACATATTTTTGATCTCTAGATCACATCATTGTTGGATAGATTTTGTGAAAGGATCTCCTGACTCTTTGACTTGTTGTCCACTACGGAAACACGCAAAATAATTTGATGCATAGCAAAAAAATATGATGCACAGCCGAATTAACAACATTTTACCATCAGAATAAAACATTTTGACATTCACAAAATCTTTATGTTCAAACCCTTGGCAAGTCCACCATAGAACACACGGTGGAAAAAGAAACAAGAAAATACGGGAAAGAAAAGGCAGAGGTGAGTGTAGAAAAACTCACCAGGTCATCGGCAACTGCCGGTTGTTCTTGACAAGGCCCTCCATCTCACCGTACCCCAATGGCCCCTGTCTGCCATATGATGTGCCTGTTCTTGTGCTCCAGAAGAACCTCATAGTACATGTTCAGGACAGCAACATCGATGGCACCGGCACCCGCCGATCCCCCGAGCACGAGCACCACCTGAGCCTTTTCTGACCCAGCCTTCGGGAAGAAATGCAACCGCCTTGGACGTGTACCTCCTCAGCGAAAGCCTGAAGGGATTTCCATGCACCAGGCACTTCTTCTTGGGGAAATGCTTTACGCTAGCATTGAAGGCGAGGAAGATCTTCTCGGCGTACAGCGCGACCACACGGTTGGTGAGCCCGGGGAAGCTGTTCTGCCCCTGGATCACGATACTGATGCCCGAGAGGGCCACGGCCAATCACACCGGCGCGGCGACGTATCCCCCGGTGCCGACCACGATCTGGAGGCGGAACTCGCGGACGATCTTCCAGCTGGCGGCGATGGAGCCGAGAAGGTGGAAGGGGAGGAGAAGGTTGACGAGGTCAAAGGGCGGGCGAGGCGGGCGCGCGGGACGGGGCGTAGTCGTAGCCGGCGGTGGAGACGGCCGCGCTCTGCCGATTAAGAGGATCTTGGAGTCGGGGCATGCGTTCTTGAGGTCATCGGCGATGGCGGTCGCCGGGTCGAGTGGCTGTCAGAGCCGCCACCGGAGAGGACCACCCAGATGTCGGCGCCGGGTGGCGGGATCGGGGTGGAGGTGGGGAGGTCGGGGCTCTTGCGGTGGACGGCGAGGCAGCACTTGAGGTACCGGGCAGCGGAAGAAATAAAAAGGAGTCGGAAGGATTAAAGAGATAGAAAAGGGGAAAGAAAGAAGGGGTCATGCAAGCGGGTAATACCTGCCTTCTTCTCTTGGAGGCGGTGGTGGTGGTGTTGGTGGGCGGAAGAAGTGACGGTGTTCTTGCTAGGATGATTCGGTTTTGGAGGAAAGAGGGGTAAATTGGGAATTTGGTGGAGAGGAGCGAGGAAGAGGAGAAGCGGCGGCGGCGGTGGCCATGGGAGTTTTGGGAGTGTGGCCACCGTATTTATAGAGCCGGCAGTCCAGAGGACGTGCGCCACAGTCGGTGTTTTTAATTCAAACTGGGATAACAACAAGCCGTCCATTTGATATTATTTTATTGTACCAACTGATAATTTATTTAAACCTTATGATGTGGTGTCTCGTACTATCTCTAAATCTTAATTTATATAATATTAGAATTAATTAGACGGATTCAGATATCCCAATAATCCGATTTGAATAAAAATTAATAGGATGGATTTCGATATCCAATAGATTCATCATTTTTTAATAGATTGTATTTGAAATTTTGAATAATGTCGTAATCAAATCGATGAACTCAGATAATAAAATTTTAAATGGATTTGAATATATGATAAAATTTATAAATATAGAGGTATCTGCCAATAATTTTTGCTGCAACCTACAACTGATAATGCAGTTTCATCGATGCTGACTGCTTGTTATGTTGATGTCTAATTTTAGTCTTAGAAAATGTATACTGGTGGAAAATAAAATTTTTTATTTTTATATTTATAAATAAATATGCTTCAAATTTAGTTAATTATAAAAACTGACGCAAAGGGTTCAGGGCTGAAAATTGTAGAGGTTAAACATAAATATATATAACAGTTCAGAAACCTTGCTCGAGGTTAAAAAGTTCAAACATACCTTTTACATGGGACCTGAGAGTTTGTTATTTTCATAAACCTTACGTGTTTTAAAACAAGTTGAAACCTAAAAGTCTTTAAACTCCGGCTATGGACCAAAGAACCAAGTTATATGACAAAAACTACTAAAATCATCGTAAGAATTGGTCAGGTCAGCTGATCAACTCATTGTTGAAGATGATTCTATTACGATGATGTTTTAACTGCAAAATTACATCTATGACGGAGTCATTTATTTTTTTATACATGATATTTCGATTTTGCTAAGAAGATACACTATCTTAACCATTAGATATATTTTTCGAGAAGCAAATATTGCAACAGACTATATGATAATTTTTATAGTTGAGCATACTAGGAGACATCTTATGGATCGGGGTTGGAGGTATTCTTAGGGAATTTTTAATTTTTTAATTTTTTTATTCTTTTAATTGTATCTATATAAAAATTATTTGGACAAACCGTCTTATTAAAAAAAAAAAAAACCATCACAAACATAGGAGCTAGAGGCCAATTTCTTACAAAATACTGATAGAAGACAATTTTCTTCAAATGCAATGCAAGGTATTTAAAATCTTTTCCAGCTCAGTGTTGCCTGTAACAGCCAAGTTAGATATCTTACATGAGAAACTTACTCATAATGTCTAAAGTTTTCTCGTGGTTATACTATGCAAGTTTCATATAGTACTTTCATCGCTGGTTCAAATTGTGACAGCAGTTGTGGACCTACGAAGCCCGTAGATGATTCCATGCCATTCTACACTGCAAATGCACAACATCACAGCCTGGTGTTTCCTACCAGATTACATTCCTCTGACTATTGAGTTTCTATCTGAAAGTTTATTGATCTACAGCTGAATTTTTTTCAGACTTACCAAACAGCCTGGTTTCATTTTATTAAACCAACATCAAGCCTATAATCATATATTTTGCCATCATGTCACCTTTTTATAGCGTTTAGTCATTCCGATTTCTATTTAACTGCAAACAAAATTCCCGTCTGTACAGATGATGTCCTTTGATATTTGATTAAACAGTTTATTATGGTTTATTTGCCATTTAATTCAGCTTCTTTCACGGCAGTGAATTCAGATTTTTCTGTTGGAAATATTGCAAGCTTTCTACAGCAGTGAAGTTATGGACTGCATTAAGGCAATAAGGGTATCGGATAGGTTTGCCCTTGAGGCCGATCACAGGATGAGTAAATAGAACATAGTCTCAGCAGTGCAACAAATCTTGGCAATGGAGCAAGGTTGAGTAATGAGGAGCTAAACAAGAATGGTTATATTTGTTCCCTCATGCATTGGAAATGGATGTGTAAAAGAAAAACATATTTATAAAGAAAATTTAGTCCCAGGTAAGAGAGTGATAAGATTGCAAAAATAAAGCAATTTTCCTTCTTACAATGATAACAAACATATTTAATCAAGAAGAGCAAATAGCAAAAAACATAATATTAACCTAACTGATAACTAATTATAAAATATATTGAAATAAAGAGTAATATTCAATCCGGTCGAGTTAAAAATTAGAAAACCCTGATCCGACCTGGTTTTCAAATTGGGTCTAATTTTTTTTAATGCTGCTCCGCCATCTGTCATTTCTGTCTGTGCTCCGTTGATGCACGAGTGGGCGACGGTGATGGAGAGAACGGGAAGCTCATATGGACGGCAGAGATTAATCGACAAGCTCGGAAAACATACCAACGGATAACAAAATCGAACCCATAGGTCGCAAGGACGATGGAAAGAAAAGAATTAGGATGCGGCCTTCGGCTCTCTTGCTACGCCGCTTCCTTTGCTGCTGTGCCAATGGAGCTCCCTCTACGAGCAACAAGAAGAAGAATCTCGTCTTCTTGGGTTCCCCTCAGGTCTCTCTTGTCTTCTTTTTTTTATTTAAAGAAAATATTTCTGGTTTTCCGGTGGGTTGTGCGCCGGTAACGAATCCGATTGCAGGTATCGGCATCTGTGCTTGACAAGTTGCTCGATGCATCGAAAGCTTCCAACTCTATTTTTCAGGTTTAAGATGATCCCCAATTTCCCATTACTCTGAACTTAAAAACCAGCAGTTGCTCTCGGATTTTATGCATTCACTTCGATCTTCTTTGTTTTGTTAGGGGAAAAAAAAATTGGCTGTATTTTTTTTTGTTTCCAACAAAATCATGATTTTTTTGATTTCATTTGTAAAATAATTGATTCTGTTGTAGCTGATATTGCTGTGCGTGTGTCTTTTTTTAATAAAAGAAAACACTTAGGTATGCTTTCTTTAATCTGACATCGCGGTTGAGGAAACGGAAATTCTCTGTTGTGGAATCCGATAGCGCTAGTGTTTTACAAGAGTGCTCAAAGAGAAGTTTTTTATTCAACAGTACACAGCATATTTTTCTCTGGTAGCCAGTTTCTTATGAATACAAGAATTTGGTTTGAGATCGCATTGTTCTGTTCCTCTCTGGCATTTTGAACTTGTTTGGCTTCTTGTCTCACTAGCTGATAGGCACAAAAATTGAGTAATTTGGTTTAGCTTGCAGCAATTGTTACCCAGCCGCCTTCTGGAAGAGATAGGGGTAGAAAGCTGATGCCATCCCCAGTTGCACAATATGCCTTGGACAATGGATTCCCTCAAGATCTCATATTCACACCTGAACGAGCTGGGGAGGTATATGCACTTTGACAGAAATTTTATGCAATTTTAGATGGAACTTTTTCTTTACCTGTCCGCTGTGTTTCGAGTTTCACGTTGAAAGGATTTAACAAATATTGATTTTTGTTGAAGAAAATTGTTTGATTTTTCTTAATTGTAATAATATGTCATTGATGACCTCTTTATAAACACCTTGGTTTACTCAACTGGTGTCATGCCATTGCAAAGAATAATTCATGACCTATACTCATGGCTTCTTCCTGATGCATCCAAATCACTTTTCCAATTTATCACTTTCTATTGCTGCTTGAAATCAGAGCAAAGAAATCAGTGGGGAGAAAAGTCCATACATCAGATCCAAATTGTAGTAAAGATAGAGGTACTACTTGGTGGCCTTGATCAAATATTGGAAGCTTCTTGCAAATATTTTTCAGATCATATAATGTGCAACTTTTCTCAGTCCGCAATAACTTACACTCTTAACTAGGAAAAAGCAATAAGGCTCAGCATAGCCAAGAAATAAAGAGAGATTTAGAATTCATGTCTATTTGCAAAAAACTTAGTTTTGAATATTCCATCTCAGAAAAATCTTTGCTTTACTTATAAAAGCAAAGGATGCTCTTCTGTTGTTTTTATGATAATACCATCTCTTCATATTCCAATGTGCGCTTATCTAATGGATGTTTCTTTTAAATGCATCTCTCAATAAATGGCTGCTGCTTGTCTCTTTCCTAGTGATAACCCTTGCCAAAGAGTCAGTAATTATTGAATGGTTAATAGCTACAGGCAATCAGCGGTTGTTAAAAACCATGCAAGAGACATTAACTGGATTGCTTAGATTCTTCTCAGTACCAACCATTTCTTTGTTTGGTATCTGTCTTTAGAAATGGCACCATACTGATCCTACAATAATCTTCAAAATAAAAATATAAATAAATAATAAAGCAAGTATACTGCACCAATAGCTAATTTTCTTGATATTATGTTCAAACAAGGTCCAGAAAAAAATGAATGAGAGTTTTGGATCTTAAAATACTTAATGATCTAACCAGGCTGTTTTCAGACTATAAGGAAAGGCTTCTAGTTTGGGATGTTCATTGTAGGAATCCTAACAAGAACTCTAGGAACTTAGTGGTCCACAATGGGCATCTTGGACATACATGCTTGCAAGGGCTATTCCCAAGGAGTGCACCTACCGCCTCATGATTACTCTCCTTTTTGTTTTGTTTTTTTGTTTTTTTTGGTTTCTCTTGATAGAAGCCCCCTTAGTCAATGAGCTAGACAACGGGAGTTAGCCCTTCCCTTAATACCGTTAAACCCTCAAAACATAGTGAAGGTGGGATTCGATCAGAGGTCACCAGTCCAACTACCAAGGACTTTACCAACTTGATAATTATGGTTCATTTGGGACATGAATGTCCAGGCTAACCATGTTGCCAAGAGAAATCAAATTTTTAGAAAGAGGTTTTGTTAAAAACAGTATTTACCCTATCATTCCAAAAGCAATCACCGAAAGTTTAGGAGAAGATACAATTCGGATTAGAGAAGTGCCATATGGCCATAAGCCTTATCTTTTAGGAAGATGATCAAAATAACCTAGGGTGGCTGTTTATAATAGGGTAGAAGCTAGAAAAATTACAAAAAAGCTGCCTCTATAACTGGCCATGATATTATATGCCCAAACATGTGTTGCAACATTTGTTTATAAAGCTCCATCACAAAACTCTTTACCACCATAGTAGGGGGAAACTTAATATTATCTTATGAACGATTTTCTCAGAGACTCCAACTTTGTTAGGGCCTGTTTGCATGGTTGGACCCAATATCCCATGGGATTCGTGGCCCAACCACCAAAAGTTTTGGATTATAAGTTGGTGAGGCCTATGTTTTCAAATATCCATGGCCATCTTTTGAGTGGGCTGGCTCGAATCTCATAAGGAGAAAAAAAATCACCTCGGCAGATCATTTTCTTCTTCTTATAGGATTCGGGCCAGCCCACTCAAAAGGTGGATTATAATCCAATATTTTTGGTGGTTGGGCCATGAATCCCATGGGATTTAGGGCCCAAACATCCAAAGTTCCAAACAGGCCCTTAATCTTTCTTAAAATCCTGCTTTTGTGTTCCTAGTGCTTTTGTTACATAATGGACTCCCTCCAAAAACAAGCTAGTTAGATAGAATGTTGATACAAAATCCAAATTGCTCGTCTTGTCATATACCGTTACATTTATTTTCTTGTCTATATATAGCAGAACACCTGACCCCCTTTTTTTTTTAAAAAATATCAATGTAGACATCTTGTGCCTTGCCTTCATTTTCTTCATTTCTTCTTGGGTTTTATATAAAATCTATTCAAATTATACATGAAGGGTCTTTTGGGTTTGCATCATCTTGGTACAGGAAACCTTTTTAAGTGATCTGAGGGCACTGAGTCCAGATCTTTGTGTTACAGTGGCATATGGGAATATCTTACCTCAGAAGTTTCTTCAGATTCCACCAAGTGGTAAGTTATAGCAGTACGTTACTGATCCTTTTTTCAGTTTTTTTTGTGGAGAAACAGAATTTCTCAATTTGTTGCCATTATAGCTATCTGTATTGGTGTATCAGAATTACTGCACCAGTACATTACTATATTCTTCTTAAGTTCAGCATAAGTGATTCTACAGCATGCTGCCATACTGGTTAGAAACTGACTTTAAGAAAGTCCAGGATGCCTGTTTTAGGTTAGAATTGTTTTTCTTCATATGTGATTCTCAATCATAGCAAATATTTATCCCTCTTATAGCTGATCAATGCCAATAACTTAATACAGATACCTAGAAACACATGGCCCCCAACAAGCTTGTGTCTTTCCCATTTTGTCCTTTCTCTCCTTTTCCTCTTTTCCATCATTTGTATTTCTCTACTTTTCTCCTTCCTTTCTCATCTCATTATCTTTCATCTCTTATTCCTGATTCTTAATTCTGCCCTAAACCTACTCAATTTCAAAGACCAAACAAAGAGGTTATTGAATGGACTTGAAACTGAGTTCTTTTAACTCCTTCACTGATATATGAAGCCGTGTTTCCTTCGAGCTACTCAAGCTGATAATTTTTCAACTTGAAATCACCAACTAACAATGGAAGATAGCTGATGACTTGATTATTTTTTACAGCTGTCAGTAAAATGAGTGATGTACATAAATAAACTAGATTCAAAGGAGATCAAGGACCTGTAGCTTGTCAATTTTTCCTTTTCTCTTTCTTTTCACCAACATGGTCATATTTAATTGTTTATAGAAGATAAGTGATTTCTATGGACGATAGGCTACGAATGTTGCTATGCTATTTGCTTTCCTGCATCCCTGTTGTTGTCGTTTTGTTGTGGTGTCATGGCATGTTTAGATTTTGGGTTTATCATGTTGAGTATGCAGCAATTAACATTCTGGATCTTTTAGGGGCTGTTGTATGCTGTCTTTATGGAAAATCTACTATAAGTGGTCATGCATACATCTCCAAACCATGGTTTTTATATATGAATTTGGTTGAAAAGACCAACTAAGATATAATTGCTGGTGGAAGAATAGGGATACATCAACAGAGATATTGGAGGATTAGTACTTAATGATCCATTTATAATGAGTTGGAGTCTGATAACTGGACAATGTTGACCTGAATTTATAATTTTGTAGAGCTCCTAAAAACTGCAGTTGTTGGTACTGTGTATAGGATAAAGGGCTTCTGGATATTATCTCTTATACTTAATCTCAGCGATGGAATGTGCAGCAGAGATAATAATGAAGTTTCATTTTTAGCAGGGGAACAATCCTGAGCATAGTATTGTATGATTGTTTAGTGGTAAGTTACTGAAGGTAATTGATACAATTAGTTTCATCCTTCTGGCAATTAGGAGAATTTTTTGTAATAGAGCGACATACCTAAGTTTTTCACTGTTTTAAACCAGAAATTTGAGAAGGTTGGGTTCAAAATTTGGCCAACTTCTCATTTAGAATGAGGAAGCAGATATGGTCTGCTACTGTAAAGTCTAGGCAATATATCAGCTACTGTAAAGTCTGACCAATGTGTCAGCCTGCTTTGATTTGAACAAGGACTTTCTAGAAGAGATATTTTCTAAATGAAAAGGAAAACCAGGATTCTCATAATATGTTTCCTAACCCCTCATATTTGCCAGTGTTCTGATTAAAACATCATTGAAGTGTGAGGATGTCAGAAAACTCCTTATGAGCAACCTCACTACCCAGCCATAGTTACACTTTATGTTTTTTTTTTGCTGGCCCATTCTTATGTTTTTAGGCTGATTCTAGTGAATATAATCATGGAAATCTTGAAATTGATTAAACTACAGTACATTAGATACCCTCTGGTCTACTGTACATAAGGCATACTTATTTGTGAACCTTTTCTTAAAATTTTCAAAGGGAAAAAGTAGTACTTGAATAGACAGATGCATAAGGTTTTTCATTTGATTTTTTTCTTTTTCAGGAACTGTTAATATTCACCCAAGTTTGCTGCCTCTGTACCGTGGAGCTGCTCCTGTTCAAAGAGCATTGCAGGTTTTTCTAAGTTTACTACTATAATCCAGTCTTTAAAAAAAAAAAAAAAAAAAAAAGAAACTTGCACATATATGCTTTTTGTTTGTCTGGTTAGGATGGCGTTACCGAAACAGGAGTATCGATTGCATATACTGTTCTTGCATTGGATGCTGGACCAATCATTGCTTATGAAAAAGTGGAAGTTGATGATTTTATTAAGGTATACCACTTCTTCTGTTTGGAAATGGTTCACAGTGAAGTATCATTCATTATTCTCTATACATCATTTGTAGTTGAACATTTTTTGCAGTAATATCCAGAGAATTTGTAACCAAAAGTGCTTTTGAATTGCAATGCAATGAAGTTTACATTCTTGTTGTCAGAATAAATGTAGCAGTGAATACTATTTGGAAATGGTTCACAGTGAAGTATCATTCATTATTCTTTATACATCATTTGTAGTTGAACATTTTTTGCAGTAATATCCGGAGAATTTGTAACCAAAAGTGCTTTTGAATTGCAATGCAATGAAGTTTACATTCTTGTTGTCAGAATAAATGTAGCAGTGAATACTATTTGGACAGATGTGAAAAATTGTTGTCTTATGTGGTTCATTATAGTTTTCAGTAGGCCTTCTGTTGTCTGGTCCCTTATGAAAATTTTCTTGTCCATCTGTTATTTCTATGTAGTCCATGATGAATATGTTGATGTTTGCTTGTGTAACCTACAAAGATTTTTGAATTTTGTGGATTCTCTTTTGGCTGAGTTTCTCTAGATGAGTGAGTTAATATGGCACTTATTAGTGTTCTTCTAAACAACATTTGATCCACATCTTAAGTTTTGTGCCTGGCATATCTCTGGTAGTGATAGCATTCCTTTGCTGAATATCTTTGCTGGCTAATAGCACCCCCCTCCCCACCCCCACCCTAAGCACCCAAAAAAAAGGTTAAGAATAGTTGTGGGATTTGTTTCCCGGCTTGTTTTATGCCAACTTGATCTGAATAATCCATGGTTTGGAGGTTAGACAGCAGATCTGGAATGATGGTCTGTTCTTATGTTTCTACTCCAATTTTCTACCCATTATGGTGAGGTCTAGCAAAATTTGATCCAACTCACCAGACCTGTTGATACCTTAAAGTTACTCAAATTATGCTTTTACGTATAAATTTCAAAGGCTAATCTGAACATGCCTCAGGCCCAGCTCAAATTTAATGAGCCCTAAAGCAGGACAATCACTCATTTGTTCCCCATATTGATAATAGGGCAACCAAATTCAAATATCTTGAAATTCTTATCACAACTAGATATTTAATTTCATTTTTCTTTGACTGATGTGAAATATTATGAATTTAACTAGTATAACATAAAGATATATTACAAACTATTTGGACAAAGCTTAGCATAGAACTGGCTTTGATCAAGATGTGACTTATCTCTCATTATTAGTTAGAGTTTGATCAATGAGAAAAGCATGTATTATTTATTTAAATTTTGTAAGTTATTTAATTACAAGAAGAAAATGTTCCCTCTCATAGCTTGAGTTCTATTTCTAACCCCTTAAATAATGACCTTTCTGTAATAAAAAATACTTTAGATAAAGTCGGGTTTTCATGATGCTCATCCAAAAAAGAATTCCAAATTACCCTGAAGAGAACTTTTAACTATTTCAAAGCTTTTCTGACCTAATCTACAAATAAAAGTGGAATTTTTTGACACTAATTTTCTGTAAAGTCAGACTCCAAGACCAAGGCATCAGCATAATGCTGAAAATTAATTGAAAAAAAAAATTGTTGTAATACCTGAAGTTCCTTTGATGAACTCCTGTTTTTGGGGGGAATGGCTAATATGCTAATTCACTAAAAATGATATTACTGCTTAAATCAAATATCTGGTTTTAATTCTTCAATGATATGAAACTGAGTATGATCTTTGGTGCTTTCTTGTCAATATGATGCTTGTGGCATATGACCTCAGAGGTTCAGATAACTGCTTAGCCTTTGTTTTTGCCTTAGTTAAGGGCATATACATATACGAGACAGTGGTTTTGGAGGTATAACTTAAAAATGCTGCATTTAGATATGGAATTCAAATAATATAGATTATGTCTATTTTTGTGAATCTGATAAATGAAATCTTTAAAACTTTTTATAGCTGATCTTTCAGTGTTCTGTGTAGGCACCAGAGTTGCTTGCAGTGTTATTTAATATAGGTACGGATGTTCTTTCTGTTCTTTTTTAAACATATGCTTTTCTGTTCATTGCAGTTTATACCCCATTTTTATTTGATTATGGGACAAGTAATTTCTTTACATGGGGTATCATGTTTGCTTCTTTTGACCCTGCTATTTCTGCATTTCGAATTCCTTTAACTTATGTAAGCATGTTTTCGATTGATAAATTTTATCTAGTTAATATATACATAATGATTGTGGTGGATTTGAGTGGATCTGTCTGAGTAAAGGACTATAGTGGCCATCTAGCATTGTGGATTCACCTTGAAGAACAAATTGCACAAGATGACTGTGTTGATGAAAGCTGATGTGGCTGCTTAGGTGTTTTGCTGGCCTAATGGCTCACCATGTCCATGTACTTTTTTTTTTTCCTTTTTGTTGCAGGGTGGGGAGGGGGCATGGTCAATTGGTCAATATTTGTTTAGTGTTGGTGAAGATTAGATGGTCGTATCATCTTTATCTCAATGAATTGATTATGATGTCACAAAGGAATGTTATTTCTTCAACTATAGAGGAGGATGATGTAGCTTGCAGTTGCTGAGCTTCTACTATATTGCAATAGTCTTCAAGTTGCACTTTTGTAGGCCTTATTAGCAATGTTGCTTGCCCAAGCACCATGACATCATGATGGTTAGTATTGATGAAATTGGATGCTGAAGTCATCTGGCTGAATGCATAAACACTAACATAGGTAGAGGAAACTAATTTGTGGAAAAAAAAAGTTTTTAATGGGATTTAAGGAGATTGATGAAGTATAGGAGATTATCATCTTGAAACCTAGAGGGTGGAGGTTGCATGAAGCAGTTAGCAGCAGTGGCAATTGGCAGTAGGATTGGATGTCATCTGTAGCAGAAGTAATACCAATTCAGGGTATAGGTGTTGCAGGAGATAGGGGGATAAATCACAGGACACTTTTGTTCCTCCAAAAACACGTCTGTTATTCCTCTCCCAGCTCTAGCATCTCCTCCATAACTTTCCGCATTTCAACTTGACACCCAACTTTTCAAATCAGCAGCATCCATGAAATTGTTGTCACTTTTTCCTTCTTCTGTCATGGACCACTTTCTCCAACTTAGCACATGAATGCATCTGTCCTATGAAAGAAAACCATAATCCAGCACATGAATGCTAGCAAACCATAATCCTGTGTGTGTGTTCAAGATATTGGTGCAAATTTCTCTACTGTAGTCGCATGTCATATAACAGGAAGCTTGCTGTTAGCAAACTAAGACCCAAATTCTTTATGATAATAATAAATGTCTCATAAATGTAACCTTGTATTTATGCAGCTTCTATTGTCTCATAAGCTTGATAAATACCAAGATTTTAGTTTTTTATGGTAATGAAACAATTTGTTGCTTGGAAAATTGACTGATTTGACAAATTTAGTTATTTACTCTTCAGAACACTTGTAATTGTTGTTCTTTGCTTTATAGGATCAGAACTTCTGATTCGTGAACTTCCATCTATTCTTGATGGGTCTGCAAAACTAAAAGCTCAGCCACAGGATGACTCAAAAGCAACTCTGGCACCTAAGGTAATTTATGGAACATATGTTACTCAAGTTTGCATTAGAACATTCCTTTAATTTATTTTAGTGTCTGGTCTTTTCATTTTTAACTTTAGTTATTATTGGTAATTACTGATTTCCTCTGAAAAACAAGTGAATAGAAGTTTCATTTAGGATTGTTTTACATGGTCCATGTACTAAATATAATAGCTACATAAATTGTTTTCTTGATGAGGTTCTTGCTAAATATACTGATTGATTTATCTCAAATGCATCAGTTTGCATCAGGAATTTGACACTCTAGTACCTTCTGAAAAGAACTTCACTTTTAAAAAAAAATCAACATGGTAGTATAGAAATATACATATGCAAGAGTGGCTACATGCATGTACGTTGCTTATGTATTTAAACAAGACAATGCTATCCTGGAAAAATAATTCTCAGAGCATAGTTATATAAGAGTGCCATTATGTTATTTTAGTTTTGGCTGGACTTGTCTTGCGCTTGACCTGAGAACTAAAAGTTTGATGCTAACCGGGCCATGACGTGAGCTGGACTCTCAAATTAGTCGCAACTGATGGCCAGTAAAATTTTAAAAGGCCCTCAAGTAGTCTGAATGTCTTTTTACTACATCTATGGCCAAGAGGGTTTTAGTTAGTAGATTTCCACAAGTGATTTTTGTTATGGCGACAGAGTAAATGATAAATGTTTAACTTATTTGGCACTTCCAAGTCAGGGAATTTACACATTCTCTAAGAGCACATATATGAATATCAACAACACAAAATGTCTATAGGCTTGCCAGGTGTTGTGTATCAAAATTTCTGCCTAAGTCGGGCTTCAATGACAAGGGTTCAATCTGGGTTTCAGCAATTACTTTTTTGGACTCAGCATAGCATATTCACTATCCTAGATTTCTTTCAAGTTAATTCTGTTTTTTTTTTCCTGATGCATCATCCTCTAAATTATATAGATAGGGACATGATGAACTACCGCTAGAAACTGGGAACTAAAAAATCAACTTAATCCTATGCACATCCTCCATCTTTCTCTGAAAAATAGAAAGAAGAAAAAAATTATTAAGTTGGGGCCACTAAGAGGAACATGAGCTGGTGTGAAATGCTGCCAGCCTTTTCCTTCTTTCCCTCTTTATTTCCCTCTTTTGTCTATCCTATGTTCTTTTTGCTATCTTCTCCTTGTCCATCCTGATCTTCACCTCACCAAAAGGAAATCTGATCCCCTTTCTTTTTGTCCATGGGTGGTAAGGGGACATATGTTCCTTTCTTCTTTTAGGAAGGGAGAATCCAGCAAGGCTGCCTGGGTTATGTGAAAGCTGATTTGGACTAGTAGCGGTTGACTGGGATAAAGCATGATGACTCAAATAAGTAATAAGTAGAATAAAACCTGAAGGCCAATATGGACTACAGTGATATAAAATCTCAGCTATTCATCAAGTAAATATTTAATTTAAGCAAATAATATCCTAGTCAGTATAAATTAGTGTTTTAAACCTCCAAACACCTAATTTGACTCCCTGTGACTCATGTTGCAATGATGTGGACTAAAATCAGGGATATGCTCCCATGGTTCCTCTTTCTCAGCAAAAGCCTCTTCCTCCACTTGGACTTCAATGGAAACTCCAATGAATGATCTAGTGGAAAACATATAATTGATATTGAGGTTAAAAAAGGTGAAGTAATTTGATCGTAATGTCTAATATCCTTGTATAGAATGGGGTAGAAATTCTAGTTCATTAAAAGTACAAACATTTTCAGCATACATGGGATAAAGTTCTCTCAAGAAATGTAAAAAGAACAAAAAAGGGAGAGGAAAATAAAGAAGGAAATAGAAGAAGCAGGAGAGTGAATTAATAGAAGAGAGAGAAAGTAGAAAACAGGATAACATAGATTATCTGTCCATGTAGTCCTATTCATCATGACACCAGTCGATCAAACACTTATGGGGAAATGAAACAATTAATAAAGAGGCTAAGTAACATACCATATATCAAAAGGTTGCAAATAGCCAATTAAAATATCTTTCTGTATGAGCTTACATATACAAGAACGTGTGTAATAAGCACCTCACACAATCGATGAGTACCTATGAGTTTCCAATCCTAAGTGGTCTATGCCAGAATAGTTACATGAAGCTAGAATATTTCCATGTCTTAAATGTTTTAGGAAAATGAACTTCTATAATTTTTAAGTATTATTAGTTCACAAGATGTGTCCTTCATACAGTACTAACAGAAGATGTTTGTTTCTGGAGGCTTTAAACTTTAATTTTGTTCATCTGGAAGCGTTACCAAGTTTTGACAAGTATCCAGAAAGAAATCTGCCTACTGCAACATCTTACCATTTATTCTTTCATATGGTACAAACAAAAGATGTTTGTTTCTGGAGGCTTTCAACTTTGATTTTCTTCATCTGGAATCATTACCAAGTTTTGATGAGTATCCAGAAAGAAATCTGCAAAGTGCAACATCTTACCATTTATTTTGTTGGATAAGTCCTTCATTTTATTTATAGTGTATGAAACCATTTTGTTTTGGCCCAATGTGCAGCTAACTTCAGAGGAATCATGGGTTTCATTTGACCAAAATGCTAAACTAATACACAACAAGGTAAAGTCTCACGACCTGTGTACATGTTTTGGGGCAGTAGTGATTACAAACCAACTTCTCTAGGTAAGAGCATTGGCAGGTTGGCCAGGAACTCGAGCCAGGGTTCAAGTCATTGACACCGATGGTCATCCCAATGTGCTAGAGATGAAGTTAATTACAACGAGAGTTTGTAGTGCTTGTGACAGAGAGGCTGAAGGAAATGAGATACTATTCTCCAGCAGTAAATTGCTGATTCCATGTGCTGGACAGTCTTGGCTTGAGGTGTTTAACATTTCTAACATATTTCAACTTGCAAAACCTTTATTTAATGAAGTCTTTTTTTGATTTTTCTTTTTCTTTGGTTTTAAACAGGTCCTGGAGCTGCAGCTCCCAGGGAAAAAGGTGATGAGTGCTCGTGATTTTTGGAATGGCTTGCGGGGTCAAAAGTTGATGAAGTCATCTTTGAGTTAATTTAATGTAAGTTCTAAAATTTTGCTTGTCCGAAAGACATACTATACTCTTTTTATTTCATTTGACAACTAGCATGCAGACACAATTATGTAAGTCCAAAACTAGACCTAGCAAAGCTCTCATGACAGCCTACCACCTGCATTCCAAAGGCCTAGTTTGTTATAGAATCTTCCGACTTGTTTGAACAGTCTTGATTGAGGCTCCACTCCAGCATTGCATATGATTTCTTGCATGGTATCTTCCTCTGATTCTATCGGCATCTATTCCAAATTTGAAGAAGTTTTTTACTGATTGTCTATCTTATAACTGAAAAAACTTGCATCGTATTCTATGGTTGTTCAAGTTGAATTATGTTATTTTTGTTCGTCTTTTGCCTGTTCTTTGGTCAGTACCAAGTCTTTCTTGGCAATCATACCTTAGGCTACATCTGGAGGTTTTGGATTTCAAAATCATGAGTACATCCTTCTCTCAATTTGGAAATGTTTTGGATTTTGATGATTGGAGTTTTTTTAGGTGTTTGGTTAAGAAAAACAACATTCAAAAATAGAAAATCATTGACAGGCTATAAGAAGACAAATGTGGCATCATGATTTGAAGGCTTTATAAAGTTTCATTGTGTGACCAAATACTCAGCATTGCAAAACTGGTAATTTCAAAAAGCATCTAAAATCATCAATTATCATGATTTCGCAGTGCATCTAAACATACCCATAAATTTTCTTTTTTTAGGGATAACAGCTTTATTCATGTGTTATTAAAAAGTATGTTTTAAGATTCACATAGGCACTTAATGTGTCCTAGGGATCTTTTAAGCATTTTCAAGTTTCGAAGATCAGCTGCTGCCACATTGGTTCATGAAGATGAAAGCTAGGAAGAAAGTCTTTTGAAGAGTGGGCCTCTCGATGACTCCGAATCTGTACGAACACTTTCAGCAATTCCTCTGCGTGGGAGGTATTCTCCCTCATTAAATTGGGCACTAAAACCTCAACGATGCAATATATATATAGATTGATGTGTTGTTCTTTGGATGATACCTGAATCTTTTCAAGGCCCGCATCACATATTTAACATTGACTTATGCCTTGAAGCGGCTTGTCTTGGAGGATGGTCTCCATCATTTTTTTGATTAATTAAATTACTGCCTTAATGTTTGATTTTGGCACAAAAAAAAAGAAAAAAAGGATGTTGTGAGGTCAAACTTCTCCTGTTCGTAGTTGTTTAACTGTGAATGCCATGCTTGGTAAGGCCAGTGCTAAGTGACCAAATCCTACAGGTTGGTGAGTATTTGTTAAACTGTTTGAATGTTCCATCCATGTAGTTTCCTGCCTTCATGGTGCTATCAAAGTATACAACCTTGGAGGAAAAGCAGGTACCACAATATCTGTATTAATATTAATCTTCTAGATAGATGAAGTTTGCTTTCAGGATATTTCTATTTTTCTAAGAAATGCGGTGGGCAATATACCATTGAAGATTGAACTGAGAACCTCTCTCCGGCACATCCTGAGGGGAGGGCAGGCAACCAGCAGAGTCTAATTGGTAGATTTTATTCAGGTGTTCAAACTGGAGAAGAACTTGATGGGAAAACATAGCTGGGGCGAACTAATTCGCCCAGTAATAAATTTCGAGAAGACAAAGTTACCATAAAACGTTGAATCACTTTATACTGTGGTTCTGAAAAGTGGAATAGACTTCACGGGTTAGATGTTTGTCTAATAATACAAGGCTTTCTTATCAAATGTTCAGTTTATACCAACTTCCTATAAACATTGAATCACCATATATATGCTACTAAAAAATAGGTCCACAAGAAAGAAAAGATTGAGAAATAACCATAAACAGGTTTTAGATCGGCTGGTTGACGCTAGGGTTGGGAGTTCAGGGTTCAAAGTTGGTTGGTAGGTGGCACTTCCATCATGTCTGAAAAGGTGGAAAAAAAGAACTATTTTTTTTTTTAAATGAATTTACATGGTTCTGCTTAAATTTCTCAATATTCCAAAACCCCTGCACCACCGCGAAAAAGGAAAAATGAGATGATGAAAAATTCATGCGAAGGTTGGAAACGCTTGGGCACGAAGTGCAGTTCCTACGCAACTCTGGTTGCGGTGCATTTCCCAGCCGTGAAAAATTCTTGATCTTGTTCAGGTGATCAGGTGGCCCAGGTCCTGGGCCTGGCGTTCAAAGGTTGGTTCAGAAATTGATGTCACTCAATCAAGCAGCCTGTCAATCACCGATCCGGTATGCTTCTTGGTTCCTCTGTACCCAGCGCTGCATGTTTTGGACAGCATAGCAGGGCCCAGGAGCTGGAAACGGGGGAGGGTGGGGACCAACAAGACAAAGCTCTGGGTGGCAATTCATGGCTAGGGATGTTACATTTGTTTCCACTAGATGCAAGCTCACAAATCCTTTGCTCCTTCTCGATTATAATATGATGGGGCTACCATTAACCATGTACAGTGACACAAACCTATAGTCCACCAACCTTTGGTTGGTTCGCCCAAGATGGTTGGCGGTGATTGTGGAGTCTGCTAGGGCCAATTGCTGGCAACCAGCCATGTTTGATAGCAATGAGATCAAATTGCATCTTCCGTATAAAAAAATAATTGATTTTTTTTTTATAATAATAATTATTAGATCATGCATCACACAGTTCTCAAAATATTTTAAAATATTTTTTTATCTATTTGTACAGATCTCATAGTGATTATTGTATGATTGGACGATGTATATCATGAAAAATAATAATTTTTTTTTTTTACATGAAAGATATAAACCAAATCTGATGATCATGGATAAAAAAAATTATTTTTTATACTACATGCATCGTATGGTTAAAATGTCACCAATCATAATTATAATCATGATGCGTGCTTGACGAATGGAGTCCGTGGGAAGAATCGGTTGTGATTGATGGCCCGCATTTAGTCTAGGAAATAGTTTTCCAACGGAGACACGTGCCTTGCAATTATTTGAGTGGTGGACTTCATCTGATTAAATGCCGCCTTAATTTTGAAAAGCATCCGCTGATGGGAACATGTGTGTTTCTATTAAACGGGGAGAAGGAGAAGTTGTCCTTCCACGTTTGCATATATTTCATGTGAGTATGTATCCCATCGAAGAAATGATGAAGCCATACCGGCCGTGGCTCAGCCAAACTCATCCATGGTCTCAGCCAACATGCTTGGGTCACAAACTTGCAATTGCTGTCAGTATTAATGCAATATCTATCAAGACCAACCGGATCCAACCCTATATTTAATTAGAGTCGTAAGAGAGAGAATTGATAGAGCTGAAAAGATGGATGACCTTCAGCAATTATTTGATTTAAAAAATTTAAAAAAAATAGATAAAAAAAATGATTCCCCATCTATCCTTATCCGCTTATTTGTATCCTCTAAATTTAAGAGGATATAAAAAAAAATAGACAAGACATATGAGAGATGGATGTCTGCATTGACAAAGTTACCTCATTGATTTTTTTTATAACATCCTAATACTTCTTCATTTTTTTATTTATTTTTACTATTTTTAGTTAATTATATATAAAATTACTTAGCTATTTAAATTAATTATAAATAATGAGATATATATAATTAATATAAATAAAAAACAAATTCATGCATAACTAATTGATATTTATTAAATTAAATTATATTAAATAATAAATATATAATCTTTGTATAATCATAAATTATAATTATAAGTTGATATATTATCCAACTTCTTTAGTATCAATAAGTATCATAAATTGATAATAATAATAATATATTTTTTATTAAATAATAATTTAATTAAAAATATTATATAAATATCATTCATGCTTTCATTCATCCATTTTATATTAAACAGAAAAGAAAATCAATCCTATCAATCTTTTCATATTTTCTTCAGATGATGAATAAATCTTCTATCTATCCTCTCCTTCATTCATCTTCCTTCATTGATGATTCCTTCAATCCATTTTTTATATAAAATAGAGACAAATTTCATAAATTATCTAGAAAATTAGAAAGAAGATTTTCATTAATCTTTTTTATTATTAGCAGTGCTCAATCTCTATGTATGGTACAACCAATGCAACTGATCAATGAGCATTGACGGATGGGATCAATTGGCCCACAAAAAAATAAAAAACTATTAGGCATGTATATATATTATTGAAAAATATCAAAATTGGCCTTAATAATTTTATGAATTGATCCTATGTCTCATATAAAATTTAAAAAAAGTAAAAGATAAAGAAGACCATATCAAAAAAGTAATTATACCATATATTATATCTCTTTAATGACTTACATATTCTACCTTTCTCTCTTTCCTTCTCTCACATCATTTTGATTTTTTTACCTTTTTTTTTCTTTTTTTTTATTAATTATTTTTTTATTTATCTTTTAATATCCTATCCCTGTCTCATCTATTCATCTTTTATATTTCAGAACATGCATCTTCTGTTGTGACAGCATGCACCATCCATCGTCCATCGTACAATGGACGATCGCGTGAGACCTCACAGGATTGATGCATGCTCATGTGTGACTGTATGTAGCTGTCTATCTTGTGATAGATGGTATATACGATACTTCTTTATGATATTTCATTATAAACAATATTTAAATTATTACATATTATTATTATTTATATATTTTATTATTTTTTAAAATAATATTTTATTTTTTATAATTTTATTATTTTTTTTATTATATTGATCTAGAATTTTTACATCCGTTTTCTTCGGTGATTACTATTTCTTCGGGGATCAGAAGAAAAAAAAGATAGGCTGGATATTTGGACAAAAAAAAAAAAAAAAATCCAGGTTTTGCACGAAGCGCGTAGCATCCGTGGCCTCCCGTCGTTAAATGCACAGCCGTATATCACAAGTCACAAAGCAACTGAGGGACGTGAGATTAGCGCCATTTATGGCTGTGGGCCATGACGCTCATCAATTTGGTATGAGTCATCCCATCGAGGGCATGTTTGGAAATTTACAGCCGGATCCCGCAAGGTAGATAGTCCAAGTGGGAGAAAAAACAACAATAAAAGAAACTACTAGGTAGCAAAATGCATCCTATGGATGTCACGTCAGAAGGAGAAAAAAAATTTAAAAAAAAAAAAAAAATTATCGGCTACACCATGTAATTCATACAACTTTTTTTTTTTTGATAAAAAATTTATGCAACCAATTAAGACAGAATCTTTTAGATCTCATTTATTGTCTTGATATATCATTATAGAAATCAACTACTGAGATTGGCCGCATGCACCTTCACACAAATATGTATAATTATTGATAATTTATAAGATATGGAAATAAAAAAAAAATTGATTATGCAATTATAGGCTGAGAGAGATGGTTTTTCTACACATTTAGGTATTAAACAATAACTTATAGCTTTTTCAACTCTGTTGAAACACACTTAAAAGATCATTATAGTCTGATTGACATAATATTTTCTCAAACAAATTCTGACTTGATAATTTCTATGAACAATTTAGTTCACTTACCAGGAATCTGGATCGGATCTCAACTCCAAGACTTATATTACTCCGCTTAGTATGCGCCGAGACCAAGGCATATATATCACATCATTACACGTGAGGTGGAAGAACCAAAAAAAAAATGGAAGGACAAAGACATGCCGAAGCACTGTGAAAATATAATTTTCACAGAGCTAAGACCTAACCCATACGATCTATGCAGTAGCCAAGGAAGACCCACGATTGAATTTTGTTGATGGACTTATAGCATCTAAGGAGAAAAGAAAAAAAAAAATCGATGAAAAAAATAATAAGATAGTAGACTGGGATGTTTGATTGAAAAAAATTAAAATTTGAAACGAAAATTGAAATAGATGATTTTTATTTCAACTGTTTGATTTGAAAGAGTTTTATTTCAATTTTAATTTCAATTTTGAAATGAAACGAGAATGACTCAATTTATTTAAAACTCAATTCTTTCTTTATTCTATAGACTTAAATTTTTATTTTAATTTTGATTTCGATCATGAACCAAATACTTCAAAAAATTTGATCTTTTTGATTTTCATTTCAATCTTTTTTAATTTTTATTTTGATTACGATTTCGATCGTAAACCAAATATTCTCTAATTTTTTTTAAATGCAAAGCTTCTGTAATTATGATTTATTTTTATAAAATATTTTATATATTTGAAGACTAATAATTACTCCTATATCAATGGAAGATTTATGAGACTTTGGATGACCCACACGGAGACTAATGCTTAGCCACAGCTAAAAGAATTGAAAAATTATATCATACATGACGTCCATCGTGTGGTCATGATTGGCGGTAATTATAGCCGTCTGTTTCTATAACGATGCATCGCAATAATTAATGTTGGACGAATGGGCTTTCTAGAAACGAGTGGTTGATTGATGATGTGCACAAGCAATGAATGCACGCAATTTGGGTATAATTTTTCCAAGAAGTGCGGTACCGATAGAGAGATCATGGCAACCTACGCAAACCCAGCTGTAGAAATTTCCCGAGACCATCACACATCCCCTCCATTATTAGCGCACCACGCATCAAAAGGTCACGTCACCAGTTTCGGCAGTCGGAGGGTGTATACGCAATGGAAACCACTAGGAATGGGTACGGGGGATGCTCTTGGGATCTAATCAGAGATTAATTAAATGCACAACAAGGACAGTCTGTGGATCCTAAGCCACGCGGCTTTGATTGAAACTTCGCGGGAATTTTCTTATCGTTTACTTACATTGGCCCGTCTTCTTCAGTAGTGCTCTACTTAATTCAGGTTTAGTAGACGAAAATATTCGTAATTAGCACACGATTAGAGGATCCTGCTTATATAAATACACAAGTTGTCTTCTATTTTCCTTAACTCATCTCTCTCTCCTCTGGAGCAAAATGGGTGCACTTGACTACATCTCCAACTTTTTCAGTTTCACAAACACAAGAAGAGCATTGAAGTGGAAAAAAAGGAAGCCGCTGCAGGTGAGAAGAGCAACATCAAGACCATAAACAACCCTTCATATTCGTCCCTCTCTTTTTGGTTTTAAGGCATGAGAAGAGAAATTAGTTCTCTTTTTCCTCAGCATATATATTTCAGTCAGAAGCTAAACAGCTTTATCTGGTTTGTTTGGGGTCTATCAGACGGTGAATATCAAGGTAAAAATGGACTGTGATGGCTGTGAAAGGAGAGTGAAGCATGCTGTTCGCTCGCTAAAAGGTAACAAAACCTCTCTCTCTCTCTTTTTGTCTGTGTGTGCGCACGACACGTGCCTGTGTGAATCATATTGTTCGATACGATATTTGAGAGAGCAGAATAGTGTGACTAATCATATAGATAAGATGTAATGGTTTCTGCTTCAAGTTAACAGAAAGGTATCTAAAATTAATCATGACTGGATTTGGAAAATGGATGAGGGTGGTATCTTTCGCGCGAAAGAAGGATTCACCCGTTGGATCACCCACCGCACAGCTCTCAAAGCGCTCCGAACCCAGTCCTTCATCCACTTGCACGGATCTCAAAAAAAAGCGACCAGTGATGATCTAATGATGGATTCGGGCAAAGGAAGCTGAATCCTTCATCCGTCCTCGAAAGATACTACCTCGATCCGTAGATAATGGTCGTTTTGTTATCCAAAAAAAGATAAAAAAAATAAAAACTAAGGGACGCTACTTACTATTTTTATTTTTAAAGAGCAACTTCAGTTCTTGCCGGATATCTCGACATGAACAAACTCAGTTAGGTGGTGAAACTGTAAGCAATACCGACCGTCTGGGAAAGATAAGGAAGCTAGCGTATTAAAAAAAGCTACTTTAGAAGGGGGACATCTATTATTATTATTTTTTTTTTCCGATGAAGCCATTTATTTATTCCTTAGCAAGCTTATCCTTATGTTTCCTGGAACTCGATACAAAACTAGGAATAATAGTCAGCAGTTCGAGTTTCTTATTTTCTTCTTACGTTGTGTCTTTAAGTAATTTATTTGTTATGCACAACCGCTATGAAGAGAGACGGCCTAATTAAGTCCAACATGGATGAAGGAAGTTGCAGCTTAATAAGTTCATTAGTGCACCAGACTAAGTTATATTTCAAAAATATTAAACAAAAAAAAGGCAGAGAACAGGAAGAAAGATGTACTTCCCTTAGGGAGGGGGGGGGAAAAAAAAAACCATTACTAAATTAACTCCTGATGACTAATCTCGGGTGCTAGACAAAACTGCCTTTATAATTAATGGTGTTGAAGGCTCCTAACTTCTGGTTTCAGCACAAAACTACTGACCCTCGACATGGTAATTTTTAGGTGTCACATCGGTGAACGTGAACCGAAAGGACAGCAGGGTGACGGTCAGCGGCCACGTGGAGCCAAACAAGGTCCTCAAGAAGGTGAAGAGCACGGGGAAGGTGGCGGAATTCTGGCCTTACGTCCCATACAACTTGGTCGTCTACCCTTATGTTGGTGGGGCCTACGACAAGAAGGCACCATCCGGGTTTGTGCGTAATGTGCCTCAGGCACAGTCTAAGCCTGATGCAACCGAGGAGAAATACATGTCTGTCTTCAGCGACGAGAACCCTAACGCATGCTCCATCATGTAGTGAAAGAGCTCGGAGTCGTTAGTGACCTTGTTCATTAAGGGGATGATGGAAAAAGATGCTAGCTGCACTGGAAGATTATGATCTTTAATTAAGGAGCAGTAGCTCTGATCACCATGTCTTGAAGTGCTTTTGACTAATCTAGTCTTTATTAGTCTGTCTGTTAGATGTAACAGAGTTAGCCTTTGATGGTATGCAAGACATAATAGCATTATTGTATTTTCTTAATTTGAGCTAGGTAAATATCTGAAGATCACATGAACACTAGAAATGGAGGTTTTGGTCTCGTACTCTGTAATTTGAATGTTGTTTGGTCTTATTTTGGTATAGTAAGGAAAATGATGATTTAGCTCATAACAATTGAGGAGAGAACTGATTATCTTGACATGGTATAGTAAGGAAAATGATGATTTAGCATGCCATTAGATTACTCATCGTCTGTTTTACTCAAGTTTGAATATTTATATTGATCACTATCAGATTAACCTTGTTTAAATAAAGTGATGGGACTCAAAAGGGAGTACATTAGCGAGCTTAGTTCCATGCATGTTGGCAACTAAGGAAAGCAATATTTAGGAATTTTAAATTGATAAAGGACTAATTATTTCTCATTGTTGAAGAGGAGAAGGTGACTAATCTGTCTTGCAGGGGAGAAATTATTAAATGGATCAGCTCCAGTGGACCCATATCCACTAGTCGTTTGCCACATACCCTCCCCTGTATTTAAACAATTCAACATCAAAACAAAGTGAGAATTTATCCTATTTCCCACCATACACGTGCCCAAGGATTCTTGGTTCATATAATAATTTCTCCTTACCTAGGTCAGCTGTAAGGATAAATAAAAGTAATCATTATCCTTGCATGCAATCGCACGCCTTTAAGAATTAGATGGAAAAAATGTACCAACGACATAATTGTCTAGATTATTAGAGAACTATAAAGTGTACAAAAATTTATCGTGTTAGTCTCACTACTTCCACATTAGTCATAACAGTAAGGCAAGTCCTGATCAAGACAATAAAAGCTCCAATGATAATTGAAATACTACAGAAAAGAACAATATCGAAAAATTTAGGAGAAACTATACCTGATTAAGAAAATCATATTTGATTTTAACATACGACTATATTAGTCAAAAGAAAATTATAAAGCATATAAAAAGTATTGTTTTTGGGTTGCATCAGAAAAATAAAAAGAAAAAGGAAAAAGAAAACTTTTTGTGGTCCATCCAACAATAATTCATTTTTGCACTGCCTGTTGGTGCCACTACAAATGAACGATCAGATGATCAAACAAAGAAGAGAATGGCTTTAAAGGTCCACACCATCAATAGTGTATAAGCTTATGAAGCAACATTGCAACAATAAGCACAACTTTGTCGACAAGGAGATCAAGCCAGGAAAAAAGTACTACTTATTTGTTGTCATTCCAGCGATGTTTATTTGCAAAGACGTACGTACAGCCATGCAGCACCGCTTTGAACGATGGAAGTCTTTTCTAAAGCAAAACAAGTTTGATTGGAAGACATCATCATATTGAATTGGGTTATACTCGCAATTTTAAAGACTGATAAAGAAACGGAACAAAGGTATCAGGAAGTAGACCGTTAATTATGACCATCTTCAAATGGTTGGGGGAACAGAGTCACTTTCTAGGTGCCAAACACGAGCAATTGGCACGTAGAAACCAAGTTATCGTAGCCAAGAACTTGCCATAAAAGTCTTACCATGCGCATACTTGTATGGCGGACAATGGCCAGCCACATTAGGTTGGAGTTATTAAGTCTTCCGTATGACAACATATTCCAGATCAGTCTAACCCCTTCCACAAGTACACGGTAAAATAATAAACTTGACACCTGGATCTTAAGAGCCTGCACGACACCTTGTACAAGTATCTGTTGAAGCGATGGATGGGGGTTACAGCTTTTGCATCGTTATTGCCCATTGTCCATGAAGTATATGAGAAGAAAGGAAAAGCGATGCATTTTGATTTGATTGCACTAGAAGCAATGTGGCCAACTGCAAACTTGTGTGGACCAAGATTTGCATGCCCTCCACTTGTCAATACTAGTTTGTGCATATTCTATTTACGTGTTTTTTGGAACTAGTACAGAAAATGATAGGAGGAGAGATTCTGTGCACGAAAATTCCTCTCTCTCTCTCTCTCTCTCTCTCTCTCTCTCTCTCTCTCTCTCTCTGTGTGTGTCTGTGTCTTAATTAGACAGGCTGATAAGATTTTTTTAAAAAGACTTCTACCATATTAATGATCTAGTTACCTGGATACTTCACTTCTGAAGCCCAACTTAGTATTACCAACTCCAGGAGCCTTGGTGACATATAGGAGATTGATAGACATTATAATATGACATTCTATTTACGTAATATATTTTCACTTTATGAAATTATCATTGATATGTCAAAACATGATATTACATAATAAAAAATAATATTATAAACAATATAAAAACATAATATAATAATACATCAATCATGTTAATTATAGAATAGTTCTCTTCATTTCAAACATTCATTTTGTGGTCCAAAGATAGAGCGAAAGAGAGAGGCCCAAAGAGGAGAAAAACCCAAGGGCATTTGTGGTCCCTTTCCATCTGGCGCATGCAATACGGAGGCCTTGGAGAGGGGCTGGAATGCTTCGCTTTGGAGAAACTTTGCCTAGTGTTTGCCCCCATACTAACAAAGGCAACATGTGGACCTAGTAGCTGGTCCTAATTACGGTTGGGCTCAAAGCTCACACGGGTCCATTTACCAACCAAACGCCCACTTTCTATAGTTTAGATTACAATGGACGTGACTGTGAGGCCCAAACTTTTGGTCGCTGCTCCGATACATCATTGAAGAGAAGACTCCCTTCTACCTAGTGTAACTATAAACTTCTACTATAAAAATGCTGTTCATCAGAGTATGGTTAACAATGTTTAATCAACATGCACATGCGGAAGAGAGTTATATGCTAACTACTGACATTTGAACATTGTTGCGGCCAATCGCCTCGTCGTCCGATCGTCGGGGAATGTGCGCCTGCAAAAAAGGGAAGTCCACACTGACCGGAGGCGGCTCTGGCGGGGACCCTCCGACGGTCAAGTCAGAGAGGTGACTGGGTAACAGTGAAATGAAGACAGAGAGCTCAATCGAGAGAGAGAGAGGAGCGAGCCTGTGGATTCAAAGTCGAGAAGTGGCCAGATCCCTTGCACTGTTGCCTTCCCCGATTTATATAGTGGAGCACGGTATGGCGCCGTCATTAATGGCGCGGACAATTGAGGAATTGTCAACTCACTGTAGACTGTCAGAGTCGCCGTAAAAGTGTCATGTCGCCGTGAGGCTGTCAAATCACTAGGGTTGACAATGCCCTAGGCGGGACAATGCTCCTAGGTGGCCGTGCCGCATGTTGCTGTCAGGACGACAAGCTCTGGCGGCTGTACGGCGATCGGAGGAGTCGACCGACCCTAGATCGGCGGCCAGCTGAGTGGCGTCGGGTGGAGATTCGGGCCCCTCTGTTGGTCGGCGAGTCTTACGTGAGTCGGCCATCAGACTTTTAGGTTCGGTCGGTTGGAAAAAGTATGCCCGACCGACACATCCTCAGTCGGTTGTGGGCCGTTAGTTGGCCGGTGATGGCGCCCGTCGGTCGGTCGCTCCGGCTGTCGGTCGGTCGATCGGTCCCTCCGGCCGTCAGTCGGTCGGTCGGTCCCTCCGGCTATCGGTTGGTCGGTCGGTCCCTCCGGCCGTCAGTCGGTCGGTCGGTCCCTCCGACCGTCAGTCGGTCGGTCGGTCCGGCTGTCAGTCGGTCGGTCGGTCCCTCCGACCGTCAGTCGGTCGGTCGGTCTGGCTGTCAGTCGGTCGGTAGGTATTCCCCAACAGTTGCCCCCCTCCACTCCTGAGTCAGACGGTGAGCTGGCCGATGCTTTTATTTGGGCAGCAATTCTGGGCGAACAGGAGTGGATTCGTCGTATGCCAAATTCCGACCGTACCGAGGGTTGATCCGATGTCAGGCGTCTCATGAATGCCGAGCGATTCGCTGGCGTCAGACGTCTAGTCGGTGTCAGGTGTCACGTCGGCGTCAGGTGGTCGGGTGCCGGATGATTCGGTGTCAGACAACCGGATATCCGGCGCCTTCTGGGGAATGTAGACCGTCACTTGGCACCGATTCTGGGAGTGCGGGGCGCTGTCAGGCGTCCCATCGGGAACGCGAATCGGCGCGGATGCTTTAATGCGAAACTGCGGCCCCGTTTGCCGCGTGTCGAAGGTGGTTGGGCCGGCGCCCCCCGCATTTAATATGGGCGGTGCGGCCGTCCTGGGATGGGCGCGTCGAATCATCAGGCCGCCCGGAGGCCGCCACGTGTCGCACATCCGTGGGTCTTCGGTCGGCGCGGAGGTATCTCGGCCGTCGGACGGCCCTATATATATAGGACCATCCGGACCCAGGACCTCACTATCGACGTTTTGCTGCCGAAACTCTGTCCGGGCGATTTCTCAGTCGTCGCGGGCAGAGCCTTTCCTCCTGCTTCCAGAAGGGGTTTTCTTCCGGTTCGTGGTCTTCCTTTCCTCCTCTTCTTCTTCTTCTTCTTCGCTTCTTCTTCTTCTTGTTCGGTTCTGGTGTAATGGCCGGAAATCCGACTCGGGGAGCTCGGTCGGAAAATTCGACCGACGACTCCCGGTCGACTCCGGAAGTTGAGGTTTCCTCGCTTTCGGGGCCGAACGTTGATCGGCTTCGGGAGCAGTATTGCATCCCGGAGCAGTTTCAACTCTCCGCCCCAGGGGCCGGCGGTCGGGTTAACAACCCTCCGCCTGGCCAACTGGCGTTGTATGTCGAAGACCTTCGCGCGGGTCTTCGGCTCCCGATTCCGGAGTTCGTCCGGAATTTGCTGAATTATTACGGACTTTGTCCAGCGCAATTGGCGCCGAACTCCGTCCGTCTTATAATTAGCTTTGCGCTGTTGTGTCAGCTTTTGCCGACCAACCCTCGTATCTCGCTCTTCCGGGCCTTCTTTGTGCTCCGACCCCACCCTAAAGCCCGAGGGTGGTGGCTCTTCAACCTCCGGAAGGGCCTTTCCTTCATCACTGGTCTTCCATCCTCCATCCATGGGTGGAAGAACCAGTTTTTCTTTGTATCATCTCCATCTCCTTGGGGCTTCCCTTCCCACTGGGGCGTGCCCCGAACCGAAGCCAATGACAACAGCCGGATGGAGGCGGACGACCGGGAGGACTTCCACCGACTCAAAGATATGTCGGTCTCGAAGTAGAGGGAGCTTGTTACCGAACAAGCTCTCTATGACGCCGGCTTGAGCTTGGTCCCCCGACTAGGTATCGCCCGATCCCCCGGTCCTCTTTTCATTCGGCCTTTCGGTAGCTCTTTGATTAACACTTCTGTCGGTATTGCAGGGACACCTCCAAGAATGCGGCCGACTGACGCCGAGATTCGGCAATTTGCAATAAGGAAGAGGCCAACATCGGGGGCAGGACCTTCGCGCCCTCCGAAGAAGCCTACTCCAGCGGCGCCGACCGTGGAAGCGTCGGCGATCGATCAATCGGAGCCGGTCATAGCGCTCACGGCTCCGACGGCGCGTACGGAGGAGAGGCCGATGGAAGAAGCGGCCGAAGGAACATCGACGGCCTCATCGGTGGTGTTGGAGCCGGATGACGTTCGGGAAATCGAACATCATCCGGCGACGTTTGTGGCCGCAACGGGAGGTGCTGGTTCAACCTCGAGCATCCCCTCGCTGCCGGTTCCGTCGGTCGGGGCGGCCGATCGAGGGAAAGCCCCGATGGACCCCGCGGACGAAACAACGTCGGGGAGTCGCACTGTGCCGCCCAGCGCACAGTTACTCGAAGGGACGTCGGCGTTGGCCGACCACAACCTGGCCAGGAGGTTGTGCCAGGGAATCCTCCTCCCTGCCGACGTGGAGGCGTTGAGGTCTCGGCAAGTGACCGAGATGCTGTCGTCGTTCTACCCGACCATGGTCGAGGTAAGCTTTGTTCCGCATCCTTTTTCCTTAGTGTTCTCGTCAATTTATTTTTCTGACGAAATACTTGTGTCGGCAGCTGATCTACACCATGTCGGAGCTTGAAGCCAGATACCGGAGGTTCGGGAACGTCCGGGCGGCTTGGAAGGAGAGGTCGGCGGCGGTCGAAGCCGACAAAGCAATGCTGGTCGACCACTTGAAGCAGTCGGCCGATCGGGAGGCCAAGTTGGTAGACGAAGTCTCCCGGCTCGGGGCCGAACTAAGGTCGGCCAAAAAGGAATCCAAACGCAAGGGCCGGATGATGCATCGTCTGCGGCGCGAGTGGGATGGCGTTGCCGCCGAACTCCAAGGCGAGCGTGAGCAGCTTCGGGTCAGCCTGGAGAGGCTCGCCAAAATCGAGGAGGACCTATCGATCACCCAGGCCGACGCCGACATAGCGAAGGCAGAA
Source organism: Elaeis guineensis (assembly GCF_000442705.2). Lineage (NCBI taxonomy): Eukaryota > Viridiplantae > Streptophyta > Magnoliopsida > Arecales > Arecaceae > Elaeis > Elaeis guineensis. The sequence goes on from NC_025994.2 coordinate 104,914,897, forward strand.
GCAGAGTCGGCAAAGGACTCGCTCGGCCGGGCGGAGGAGGAAGCAAGGTCGGCAAAGGAGTCGGCCAGTCGGGCGGTGGAGGACTTCCGGGCCTTCGACCAGTACCGGGAGGCGATGCTCGAGTCGGGCTTCGCGTCGTACCGGGTGGGGTACGAGGACGGTCGGGATGCGGTCCAGGCCTTGTACCCGGAGCTGGACCTCAGCAGTATCGTCCCACCGGGGGCCGAGGAGCAAGCCACCGAGGAGATGGCCGACCAGCCATCGGGAGGCGTCGCCGTAGCGGAGGAAGCTGTCCCGGAGCAAGTGGCGCCGACTGCCAGTCCCCCGCCGATCGATGGTCCTGCTTCGGCCATCGACCCAGCACCGATCGTGGTCGACACACCGGTCATCCCCGATCTTCCGTCGGTCGAGGAGATCAACTCAGAAGGATAATCGGGCCTTGCCGACCTTAGCTTCTTTTGTCTTTTCTTTTTTTGGAATACTTGTAATCGGGCTTCGACCCAACTTTGTAAACTTCCTTTTGACTTTGAATGAAAACTTCCCTTATTTTTTTCTTTGTCTGTTTCTTTCATGTATATTGTTGAATGTCTTCGTGAGTCGCTAACCCATGTAAGTCGCTAACTCACATAAGTCGGTTAGGACGTTCGGCAACTCGTGCCACCACGAAGGTAGAGTAAGTCCCGACTTTGGATCGGCCTTTGATAGTCAAGGTCGTTAGTCGGGCGCGTCTGCTGAGTCGGGAGCCGACCGAACGTGGTAAAGATTCGGTAGTCGGGTCTCCACTGACGCGTTCAGTCGAATGTCGTTCGGCGCATTCAGTCGAGGGAGCACCGATAAGTCGGACCCCGATACCCTTGCGTCGAGTATACTTACTGTGCCTCGCGATATACGGTGGAAGGCCGAATATCTCCCGACCGACCGTAGCCCGGTCGGTAAATCATGAATGCGACTGAGGTCACATTGTGCGATAGACGGTGGTAAGCCGAATATCCTTCGACCGACCGTAGCTCGGTCGGGAGTCGCGACGTCGGTCGCGTAGGCATTTCGCCTTTCTTTGGTCGGGGCCCGATTGGTATGTCGGCCGATGGTCTGGCCCGAAAGTTCGAACGTAGAAGGAGTGTCAACTCCCGTTAGTACAGATGCATCGGTCCTTGTAAGGGTCTGATGTGTCGTCGAAGGTTGAAGGAGTGTAACTCCCGTTAATACAGATGCATTGATGTGTCACCGACGATAGGATCGTCGGTTTCAGGCGGATACCAAGCCCAAGTCGGCATGTCGGGGCTTGACCTTGGTGAGTGCCGATCGTTAGTCGAAGAGTTAAAACTCCGAGATTTCAAACCGAACTTGTATTCCGATTGGACAATTACAAAGTTCATTGGTAATACAACTTCAAGTTATCGGCATTCCAAGTTCGGGGAATGGGTTTCCCTTCAAGGGTCTCCAGTCGGTAGGCTCTCGGACCATAGGTGTCTGCTACCTTGTAGGGCCCTTCCCAATTTGGAGCCAACTTCTTTTGGTCCAGGGGCTTCGAGACCTCTGCCTTCCTCAGGACTAAGTCACCAGGCCTGAAAAGCTTTGGTCTGACCTTGGCGTTGTAATACCGAGCGACCTTCTGTCGGTACGAAGCCATGCAAATTTGAGCCTCGTCTCGTAGTTCGGGGAGGAGGTCTAGGTCGGCCCTCCGACACTCGGAGTTGTCCGGCTCTTGATACCGCTCGACTCTTGAAGACGGCAGTCCAATCTCGAGCGGGATCATTGCCTCCGTCCCGTAGGCCAAGCTGAAAGGCGACTCTCCGTTCAGAACGCGGGGGGTCATTCGGTAAGCCCACAGAACGGAGCCTAGCTCGTCGACCCAGAGGCCTTTGGCTTCGTTTAGTCGGGTCTTGAGTCCGTGGAGCAAGGTCCGATTGGTCACCTCAACTTCGCCGTTGGACTGGGGGTGCCCGACTGAAGTCAGTCGGTGTGTGATGTGGAACCTGGCGCAGAAGTCTCTGAAGTCTTGGTTGTCGAATTACCGCCCGTTGTCGGTGATGATAGTATGCGGCAACCCGAACCTGAAGATGATGGACTTTTGGATAAAGTCCTCCATCTTCCGCTCGGTGATCTGCGCCAATGGTTCGGCCTCCATCCATTTGGTGAAGTAGTCGATGGCGACAACTATGAACTTTCTCTGACCCGACGCTGGAGGAAAAGGACCGAGAATGTCGACCCCCCACTGGGCGAAGGGCCATGGAGCGACAATAGGAGCAATTTGGCTGGCCGGTTGGTATTGAATGTTGGCGTACTTTTGACAAGGTTCGTACCTCCGGACCAACTCGGCTGCGTCCTTCCTCATGGTAGGCCAGTAGTAACCTTGTCGCAGGACTTTGTAGGCCAGAGACTTGCCCCCCAAGTGATTTTCGTAAATTCCCTCGTGCACCTCTCGGAGAGCGTAGTCGGCGTCGGTCGGTCCCAAGCACCTAAGTAAGGGGAGGAAGAACGACCTCTTGTAGAGTCGGCCATCCAAGATTACATATTGGGAGGCCGACCACCGGAGCCGCTTGGCCTCCGCGGGATCCTCGGGACCGATCCCGTCGGTCAGATACCGAACGATCGGGTCCATCCAACTTGGTTCGACCGTCAGCTGCTGTACTTCTTCGACCTGATCGATGCTCGGCTGCTCGAGGGTCTCCACGAACATCCGACCCAAAGAGTCGAAGGCCGAAGTCGCCAGTCTGGAGAGTGTGTCGGCACGGGCGTTCTCCGACCTAGGGATGTGAAAAATTTTAAAATACCTGAGGCGTGCCATGAGGTCCTTCACTTTCTGAAGGTATTTGACCATGGTCGGATCTCGTGCCTCGAATTTGCCCTTGACCTGTCCCACGATCAGCTGAGAGTCGGAGAATGCCCGGAGGCTGTCGACGCCCAGTTCCCTCGCCATCCTCAAGCCAGCGAGGAGTGCTTCGTATTCGGCTTGGTTGTTGGAGGCCTTGAAGTCGAATCGGAGGGCGTACTCGGTGACCACCCCATCCGAATTCGCGAGCAGGAGCCCGACCCCGCTCCCTTGAGCGTTTGAAGCTCCGTCGATGTGTAGTACCCAGGTGGAGACCGGATCTGGCTCGGGATCCGCGTCTCATCCCGGGTCTTCAGCTCCCGACCCTTGGTCGGTTGTCGGGCACTCGGTGATGAAGTCGGCCAAGACCTGAGCCTTCAAGGCAGACCGTGGTCGGTACTGAATGTCGAACTCGCTGAGCTTCATCGCCCACTTTGCCAGTCGTCCAGATGTATCCGGTCGGCGCAATATCGCCCTCAGGGGCTGGTTGGTGAGGATCACTATGGCATGAGCCTGGAAGTATGGACGGAGTCGTTGCGCGGAGACGGTCAGGGCGAAAATCATCTTTTCCGTCTTCGAATATCTGGCTTCGGCGCCGTGGAGCACCTTGCTGATGTAGTAGATAGGCTGATGGGTTCGGTTCTCATTTTCTCGGACGAGCACCGAACTGATTGCCTCAGAAGATGTGGCCAAGTAGAGATACAAGGTCTCCCCGACCTGTGGCTTTACGAGCAACGGCGGGGAAGCCAAGTACTTCTTTAGGTCTTCGAAGGCCCGTTGGCACTCATCCGACCAAGAAAAACCATTTGCCTGGTGCAAAGTTTTGAAAAATGGGAGGCACCTTTCAGCTGATCGAGAAATGAATCGGCTAAGAGCGACGATTTTTCCGTTCAGCTGTTGGACCTCCTTCTTGGTGTTCGGATGACGCATGTCGAGGATTGCCTTTATCTTCTCAGGGTTGGCCTCAATCCCTCTCTGAGAAACGAGGAACCCGAGGAACTTCCCTGAGGTCACCCCAAAAGCGTACTTGGTCGGGTTGAGCTTCATTCGGTGTCGTCGTAGGGTGCAGAAGGTCTCCTCGAGATCCTGAACATGATCCGGGATCTGCGCACTTTTTACCAGCATGTCGTCCACGTACACCTCCATGTTGCGCCGATCTGATCTTTAAAGACCTTATTGACGAGTCGCTGGTAGGTGGCGCCGACGTTCTTCAGTCCGAAGGGCATCACCCGATAACAGTAGAGGCCCTTGGGAGTCACGAAGGCAGTATGCTCCTCATCCTCAGGCGCCATCCGGATCTGGTTGTATCCGGCGAAGGCGTCCATGAAGCTGAGCAGTCAAAATCCGGACGTCGCGTCCACCAGCTGGTCGATCTTTGAAAGTGGAAAGCTATCTTTTGGGCAGGCTCGGTTCAGGTCGGTATAGTCGATGCAAATCCTCCACTTCCTGTTGGCTTTTTTGACCATGACAACATTGGCGAGCCAATCGGGATACGTGGATTCTCGGATGAAGCCCGCTTCGAGTAGCTTGTCCACTTCTTCGTCGATGGCCCTCTGCCTCTCTGGAGTGAAGGACCTTTTCTTCTGCCTCACCGGCCTCATCGTCGGGTCGATGTTGAGTCGGTGGGTTATTGTTTCTGGGGGGATGCCCGACATGTCCGCTGTCGACCAAGCAAATATGTCGGCGTTGGCCGTCAGCAGCTCCGCCAATCGTCGTCGTTCGGGGTCGGGCAGTTGAGACCCGACCCAAACCTTCCGGTCAGGATTTTCCGCTATCGGGATCGCCACGAGCTGCTCCGCCGGCGAACCTCGTTCTTCCTCCTCCCGCTGGTCCAGCTTGTCGATCGTCAGGAAGCCCTTCGACTCGTCGTTTTGAGCGAAGATCTGGAAGCATCGTCGGGCGAGCTGTGATCCCCGCGCATTTCCCCGACCCCATTTTTGGTCGGGAACCGAACGAGGAGATGGTACGTCGAGACGATTGCCTTGAGGGCGTTTAGTTCGGATCGTCCAAGTATGGCATTGCAGGCCGAAGGCACTTGGACGACCGCGAAAGTTAAGTGGACCGTGCTTTGTCGTGGTTCGGTGCTGGCCGTTACAGACAGGGTAATTTCTCCTTCCGTCGTGACAGCGTCTCCGGCAAAGCCGATCAAGGGCATAGAGACCCTCTTCAGTCGGTCGGTTGACAGTTGCATCCGGGAGAAGGTCGAGTAAAACAAAACATTTGTCGAACTTCCATTATCAACAAAAATTTTTTTTACATCATAATTCGCTATTGTTGCCGAAACAACAACAGCATCGTCGTGGGGAGTTTGGATGCCCCGAACGTCTTCCTCCGTAAAAGTGATTACGTCGTCCGGGCACGGCTTTTTCGTCGGCTCCCCCTCGCGGATGTCCCCGGGCCCGGTCGCTTGGAGATCATGTTGATGACTGCGGCCGTCGGCTGATTAGTCGCCGCTTCTTCAGTCGGCTTGGGTCGTCGATCGGCAACTGGTTGAGTCGGCGGGTCCTTCCAAAATTTACCGAGATACCTCCGGCGAATGAGGGCTTCAATCTCATCCTGAGCTGGATGCACTGCTCGGTGTTGTGGCGTGGCCTCGGTGAAATCGACAGTACTTCCGACGGTCGAGGCCTTTTGCCTTCAGAGGCGGAGGCCGTCGCAGGTATTCCTCCCCCTCGATCTCCATTAGAATCTGCGCACGAGGAGCGGAGAGAGGAGTGTAGGAGTCATACCTGGGGCGTGCTGGCCTTGGAGTCTGTTGTCGGGGTGACTTTTGGATTCGTCGGGGTGGCGAGACCCGACTATCGGTCGGGGGCCCGCTGGGTTCGGCGGGTTCTCGACCCTTCCTTGCTTCTCCTTCGGGCCTCTGGGCTCGGCCAAGCGTCGGTCGGATGCTCCTTCGTCGTGCGCATGTACTTGTATGCGCGCTCCAGTAGCTCGGCGTACGTCCGGGGGGGTCTTGTCCAGAGAGTAGGTGAATCGGGACGCCCTCAGCCCCCGCTTCATGGCTGAGATTGCCATGTCTTCGTTGAGGTCCCGGACCTCAAGCGTGGCCGTGTTGAATCGTGCCACGAAGTGTCGGAGCGTCTCATTCTCCCCTGTTTGAGGGAGAAAAGGCTGTCCGACGTTCGCGGCGGCTTCCGGCTGGTGCTGAAGTGGGCCACGAAAGTGCTCGAGCTGTCCGAAGGAGTGGATACTTCCCGATCGAAGACCGGAGTACCAGGCCCTGGCAGCCTTGCGGAGCGTGGCGGGGAAGCCGATGCAAAAAAGAGCGTCGGTTGCCCCTGGATCGTCATGAGAGCTTTGTAGCTCTCAAGGTGGTCGATCGGGTCGGTGGAGCCGTCGTATGGCTCCAGTGTGGCATCTTGAACCGACTGGGAATCGGTTCGTCGAGAACTAGTCGGGAGAGAGGTTGGGCGGTCTGGAAGTCGACGTCATTCGAAGACTTCTGGCCGTCCACCTGCAACTGCGCGAGCCGGCGGTCGATTTCCTCGAACCGGCGCTCGTAGTCGTCCGCCGTCGGTGCTGGGAGACCCCAGGAGTGGAGTCTCCGAAAGATTCCGAAGGGAGGCGGACGGCGTTCGCGGCCTTCTCCTTCCTCGCCCGTTCCAGCAGGGAAGGAGAGGGCTGCTGGGACCGTCGGTCGTCGCGCCATGGCCGTCCCTCCTCCTCTCCGTGGGAGCTGTTGGGGCGCTCGCGCGGAGGCGACGGGGATCGGCGCGGTCGTCGGCGGCTGCTCCTGGAGGGCATCGGACGGGCCGCCGGTTGTTGCTGGAGGCTCTTGACTGCGTCCGTCAGTACGGTCATCTGCCGTACGATGGCCGCGATCTGCGCCTCCGTGGTCACTGCGGGGCGTGGAGAGCTGGGCTCCGCCGCCGATGGTGGCGGGGAGGCCTCTTCCCGACGGGAAGAGCGCCTCGCCGACCCGGTGATCCTCGATCGTTGGGCTCTTGTCTTTGTCATCGTTTTTCTCCCCTACCTGGCGCGCCAATCTGTTGCGGCCAATCGCCTCGTCGTCCGATCGCGGGGAACGTGCGCCTGCAAAAAAGGGAAAGTCCACACTGACCGGAGGCGGCTCCGGCGGGACCCTCCGACGGTCAAGTCAGAGAGGTGACTGGGCAACAGTGAAATGAAGACAGAGAGCTCAATCGAGAGAGAGAGAGAGAGAGAGGAGCGAGCCTGTGGATTCAAAGTCGAGAAGTGGCCAGATCCCTTGCACTGTTGCCTTCCCCGATTTATATAGTGGAGCACGGTATGGCGCCGTCATTAATGGCGCGGACAATTGAGGAATTGTCAACTCACTGTAGACTGTCAGAGTCGCCGTAAAAGTGTCATGTCGCCGTGAGGCTGTCAAATCACTAGGGTTGACAATGCCCTGGCGGGACAATGCTCCTAGGTGGCCGTGCCGCATGTTGCTGTCAGGACTGACAAGCTCTGCGGCTGTACGGCGATCGGAGGAGTCGACCGACCCTAGGTCGGCGGCCAGCTGAGTGGCGTCGGGGGAGATTCGGGCCCCTCTGTTGGTCGGCGAGTCTTACGTGAGTCGGCCATCAGACTTCTAGGTTCGGTCGGTCGGGAAAAGTATGCCCGACCGACACATCCTCAGTCGGTTGTGGGCCGTTAGTTGGCCGGTGATGGCGCCCGTCGGTCGGTCGCTCCGGCTGTCGGTCGGTCATCGGTCCCTCCGCCGTCGGTCGGTCGGTCGGTCCCTCCGGTCGTCGGTCGGTCGGTCGGTCCCTCCGGCCGTCGGTCGGTCGTCGGTCGGTCCCTCCGGCCGTCGGTCGGTCGGTCGGTCCGGCTGTCCGTCGGTCGGTCGGTCGGTCGGTCCGACTGTCCGTCGGTCTGTCGGTCGGTGGGTATTCCCCAACATATACTATGTATAATATTTTTGCAGAATATCTGTATGAATATGAGGATAATAGTACTGGTAAAAGTGTAAAGTTTTTAATTCAAGATTAAGCAAGACTGGTTCCTTTACAATATAAAGGTAGGATGAGTCATTTTGATGATGTATTAGGTATCTTTTCTGAAATTTGGCACTTTAGATAACAGTTAACATACCATGAATGTATTGTCTCTTTTCGTGTGATGGTGCAATTTGTGTTGATATTAATATAGATTCTACTGGAAAGCTATTTGTTTTTTTCTTTTTCGGTCATCAAAAAACTATTTGTTGAAGTGTTATTCTTCTACTATTTGGATTGCTATACAACATAGCTGTTAGAAAACCAAGTAATAGCACATTAATGTGCAGCATGAGTCCTATGAGATTGATACCTGATCTACAAAAGTGCTAGAAGTATTATTTGGGCAAAATTAGATTTTAAAAGAAAACCAAGTAATAGCACATTAATGTGCAGCAGGAGTCCTAATGAGATTGATACCTGATCTACAAAAGTGCTAGAAGTATTATTTGGGCAAAATTAGATTTTAAAAGGGCTAGGACCCAATCACTTAAACTGTGACTGTAATAAGTAGGTAGAACAACCTGTCAGTGATCTCCAAAAAAAAAGAATGCTTATTGTCACGCAAAATGAATATATTTCTCATTTATATTTTGAATATAAAGATATGGTTCATGCTTCTCTATACTGCAATTTTTTAATTCTTTAGTCTGAAATGTATCATGGTTGATGTGCAGCTGAACTATGGAATTGATGAATCCTACAAATTATCTGTTCCCACAACTGGAAATCCCTTATATGCACATATTGAGGTAGGTACAAATTTGATCCTATTTTCAAAATTTTTTGTTTTGTCATCAACAGGTTTATTTTAAAAATATAAAAACTTCTTGTGGAGTGGAGTGCCTTTCTTTTTCCTGGGTGGATGAGTGGGTTGGAGGGGAGTGGTGCAATCTGGGTTTATGGAAGCTACGAAGACTCATAGGCACTAACTAGTAGGTTTGCTAAATTAGCTAGACAGTATGAATAAAGAAGCTTGGCGCCTCATGCACCAAAAAAAAAAAAAAAAAATAGAGGGAAGCTTGGTGCCTGACAAGTTGTATTGTTCCTTTTGGCTCTTAACTCATGACTCCAGATTTCTGTCTCAGCTTTCATTATTGTCTGTTTCCTTTCTTTTCCTGCCATCTTCATAAACTAGAATGTCTTCCATTATATTGCTCATCTGGAGGAGAGAAATCTTTATAAGGTGCTTCTTATAATTGCCTGCTGTGTTGCAGTGTGACAGCATGCTTAGTAAATCAACTATACAAAAAGATGATCAATGATAGCATGATTTACTAGTAATAAGGGATTGTTTTATATCCAGTTTCTCAACCACACTTTAATGCTATCAGTTCTTTTTGAGTTTGGGCTTTGGTGCTTCAGTATGCTATCCTTCTGTAGCACAACAAGGCATCAAAATATTCTCATAATTCCTAAAGGTATGTTTTATGTCTAGTTGGAAGAAAACAATTGCCAAGGCAATTTGCATGATAGTGGAGAATAATTATGAGAACGAACCTAAAAAATTCTGAGGACTTAAAGGTGGGGAAGATTTTGTACTCATGACATTAATTCTTTGAATGTTGAATGCACAGAAATGTCACTTATTCGTACATTCTAAAAGAAAAATAGTCTCTCAATAAACATATGCCTACTTAATATGATAATACTTATTGCAGGCTCAAACAGTTTTTGGAGCACTTCATGCTTTGCAGGTAACTTACAAGCATTCATCCCATAACTGATGTTACTGGTAAATGCATTAGTGTAATATTTGCAGCCTTTTCCTAGAAGTTCTGCTAACCAGACTTCAAATGCTGTGCAGACGTTTAGCCAATTGTGTTATTTTAATTTCACCACCAGGGTTATTGAACTTCATTTGGCTCCTTGGACTATTTTTGATCAGCCAAGGTTTTCTTATCGTGGACTTCTAATTGGTGAGTTACCATCTGACAGATACTTGCTTCTACTTGTTAACTATTAGTATTCTATAATTTATCTTGTAAATTTTGAAATAAACTATTTCTGAATTCTAAATGATAAACAATGCTTCAGAAGGTCTGACTTTATTCCTCTCTCTCTCTCTTTTCTCTCTCTCTCTCGCGTGCACACTAAAAAATGATATAACTATTCTCGTTCTGTATTCTATGATGCTTGAAATGTCTCAATGTCGGGATTTTACCTAACCAGTGGGACCTATAATGCTGTGTCTCACCACCTTGCCTGCTCCATCCTCTTTGTCATTTTAATCTGAAGATGGCTTTAGTGCTGATATGTGCATGATATCAGACTCAATTGCTTTTAGAGTCATTATCATGATTTGCAAGTCATCAAGGAGATACATGAGTGAGCCTGAATCATTCACAGAAGCCCAAAAATAATTGACCTCCTGGTTGACCTTGTTGAAGTCTAGGAATGAGAGGCATAACTATTTCTGCATATACTATCAGAGCCACACCAAGCTTTTGCTGTCACAAAAACCTGTATTTTAACATGGAAATTGTTAGCCATCAACTTGATCTGCATTCATCTGTGATCTCAGATGCAGACTGTGCATCTGAAAGTTAACTACTGTTGTATGGACCAAGGCATCCAACCAAGATATATTCACAGGCTTCCAAGTGTATCCAAGTGCTTCTACAGTTGGACCAATCCATGGCAAGCTTGCTGCAGCTATTCTGGAAATTATGCTGGCTCATACAATTCTCTTGGATAATGCTTGCATAATTCCTCAAAAAAGTTTAAATTGATGGTTTATATAATGGAGTTTGTGTTTGCTTCCTTGAGTCAAGAATAAGCATTCTGTCTTTCATTCCTTGGATGCAATTCTAACATGAATGCAATTGATTTTGATGGCTAATATCAAACGTCCATTCTGACTTTGTACACCAATACTATGACATGTCCAAGAAGTTCTGCCACCAATAGGATCCGGATATCATACGAGTAAGATGAAATGTGTTTCACATTGAACAAAATGTTTCACTATTAACGAAATGTGGCTTTGACCTTCTCCTTTTCTAAATAATACTTTTAAAGCTCAATTCATTTTCTGCATGTTTTAGAAATTGACTAGCCAGATGTACCAATTTTATGAATAAATTCTAGGGCTGTATGTGGAAGATTATAAATCAAAATTGCAAACTCTTCTAGTTTTAAAATGTTTGAATTTTTGAGAGCCGCAAACTTCTAGAAGTGCTTGGTTCTGAAAAGGATAAGAGTTGAAAATGGGAAAAGATGCAAGATGATAAGGAGGGAGAAAATGAATTTAGAAGATTCTATTCAAAATAGAATTTTAATTTCACGATTTTAGGATGTTTATAAAACTTCTGTTGCACGAGAAAATAGCTACATTATGAAATCATAGCTTCGAATATCAAAACCATACCCATGTGTCATTAAACTTGCTTCATGATCTGTATGGCTACTTTTAATGCTTATGTGCCTATTAATGTCATATTTCTTAGTAAAAGTTTCCTAAGGTGAACATATGCTTCGTTAATATGTCTTTCATACCAAAGGCCTCCTATGGATATTGAGAGTGCATATATTTTTCAATAGTGGAAACAAGAACATAATGAATTGAATGTGAGAAGATAAACCATAAATATGCTATCCATCAAAAGATTCTTCAAAATTTTCTCTGGCTGACTCCTGGTAGATGAGCATGATGTGTTTGTAGTGACACTGTAGAGATAATATTTGAAATAGTTATTATAAAAGCAATAACATTCATATCATGAATGAGCCCCGATGAATTATATGGGGTAGATGCTAGATGTCATGCAATTTAGTTACATCTGTATTGTTTTCTCGATTACAGCATCTTTCGATGATAGAAAGATAAACCTATGATCGTACAGAAAGGATTTGAGCCTAAATTAGAAAGATAAACCTATAATCTTACAGAAAGGATTTGAGCCTAAATTTTATGTCAATCTCCATTATGTGATGCACCATTAAAAATGAGAATCCACCCCATTGATCTCAATCTGCATCTTGCAATACGTCTAGATGCTTAAAAACAAGTTTTTGCAGTTGCTGAACAATAATTTGTAAAATTTATGAGGACAGCTGAGGGAGAACAAGATAAATGCCATTGAATCGTATAATTTGATTATTTGGGATGCAATTGATTGATCAGATATAGAATTTAGAAGACAGTGAGCTTGGACCCTTTTAAAACTAAATATTATATCTTGCCCTTAAAAATCATCCATTTTATAATCAGTAGAAACATACCTAAAAGCTTTCAAACTATTTGATTATGATTTTAAACATTTTAAACATTATAAATCATAATCAAGGATATAAATTCTCGATCTAAATAACTTATCTTACATGGATGGTATCCAAGTTCAAATCCTATGGTGGGACTCCATCTCAACTGTGTATATTTGTCTGCACATCATGTTATATGCCATGCTACTCTCTCTTACCTACTATTTGACAATTCATTTGCATTTCACTTTTCATTAATAATAAATATACTTTTTTTTTTTGACATTTATCCCAAATATCTACTTTTAATGTTTTCACCTTTAATAGAATGAAAATTTCTCCACCATTTTTATGTGAGCAAAATGATGTTGTTTGCTTTCATCTTTTCAAAAATATACAAAAATAGGACACTTTTGTGCAGGGTCCACAATCTTGGTACGAGTACCATATTATTGGTTCGGTGCGGTACAGATTAGTGCAATACAGTATGCACCATATACCAACATAGCTTTAGAGCCATTTTTATCACTTTTTATCATAATACTCCTTGAAAT